>NC_137055.1:40314207-40316707 GCF_032717465.1 Coenobita brevimanus
CTATGTAACTATCAATCTTTTATATCTGTCTGTCTATCCATGTAACTATCATTCATATCTATCTGTCTGCCTATTTGTCTGTCTGCCTATGCATCTTTCCAGTTAGGCAGACCGCAGCAGAATTCATGAAAGCTTCTTCTAACACCTTTCATCCCCTTTCCTTTCCCCCTTCACGTACTCCTTTTTGTTTTGATATTCTTCCCTCAAGTCAAGGTGAATGACCCGTAGCAATATACGCTAAAGAGATCCATTCCCTTTTGGCGAGGCGGGCTGGTCAAAGGGTTGCAGTGTGCGTCAGGATGCCCGTTCATGGAAACAGTTGAGGAGGCAGTGTTTGTTTGAGGAGCGAGGCAAGTATGTGAGCAGTGCGGATAAAAGTGATGCAACAGACGGGACATGTGAGCAGCGTGCTAAAAGGGGCGGTGGCTGGGGTGCGACGAGATGGGTGTGTGTGTGTGTTGAGGGAGGGAGCGTGTGTGTTGTTGTGTGCTTGTGTGTGGGTGGGGCGTTGTGTTTTGTTTGTGTTGTGTTGTTTGTGGGTTTGTTTGTGTGTGGGAGTGTGTGTGTGTGTGTGTGTGTGTGTGTGTGTGTGTGTGTGTGTGTGTGTGTGTGTGTGTGTGTGTGTGTGTGTGTGTGTGTGTGTGTGTGTGCGCGTTAGGAAAAGGCCACGGAAGGTAGGTAGATAGGTAGGAGAGAGAGAGAGAGAGAGAGAGAGAGAGAGAGAGAGAGAGAGAGAGAGAGAGAGAGAATCCTGGAGTATAGCCTCGAGGAAATTCAAGCAAGGAGTGAGAGGGTTGCGTTAGGAGACCCCCGTAACACATTTACTTTAGCGAACAATTTTTCTTATTGCACCTTTATAATTATATTCTTCTGTTACCTGCATTAATTGAGCATCGACTTAATTTGCATGAATAAAACGTCTGATGATGATGATGATGGTAATAATAATAATAATAATAATAATAATAATAACGGTGATGATGATAATAAAAATTGGTAAGAATAATAATATTAGACTGAAAGCGAGAGAGTGGCCGGGAGCAGGAATATTAAAGAAGATAAAGTCAAGGAAAATAAGCAGAGAAGGGGGAGAAAATGAGGATAATAACCAGGGAAGGGGAAGCAGAGGGAAGACAGGGTGAGAGAGACAGGAACTAGTAGGGTGAGGGAGTACATAGAGTGAGAATGAACTGGGTAACAGGGATGAAAGATGGAAGAAAGGGTGTGAGTTGGTAGGGTAGAAATAGATAGTGGATGACAGAGTGGGTGAGATGTGTGTAGAATTAGAGGGGCGAGAGGTGGGGGTGTGTAGAGTGAGAGGGGTGAGAGGTGAGTGTGTGCAGAGTGAGGGGGATGAGAGTGTGATTAACTGTGCAGGGTGATATAGGTAAAAGTGTGGAGTACGAGGGATGATAGTGGGGATAGTGAGATGGGTGAGAGGTGAGAGTGGGGAGGATTAAAGGATGGGTGTGTTGCAAATGAGTGGGCATAGTGGGAGGGGTGGGAGGTGAAAGTATCCTGAATGAGAAGATTGAGAGCAAGTAGAGTGAGAGGAGTGAAAGTGTGCACAGTGATAAGGGTAGGAGCATAGGGCGAGAATGTAGGGAGAGAGAGAGAGAGAGAGAGGGGAGGATGTGTAGAATGAGAGGGATGAGAGAGAAGTCTGAGCTTGTGGGGAATGAGAGGGGTCAGAGTGCAAAGAGAGTATGGAGAATGAGAGGGATGAGAGAGGAATCTGAGAGCATGGTGAATGACAGGGCCAAGAGAGAGCTAAGGGAGGTGTGAGAGAGTAGTTTGAGAGTGTGGGTAGTGAGAGGGGTGAGAGTGTGGGTAGTGAGAGGGGTGAGAGTGTGGGTAGTGAGAGAGGTGAGAGTGTGGATAGTGAGAGGGGTGAGAGTGTGGATAGTGAGAGAGGTGAGAGTGTGGGTAGTGAGAGGGGTGAGAGTGTGGATAGTGAGAGGGATGAGAGTGTGGGTAGTGAGAGAGGTGAGAGTGTGGATAGTGAGAGGGGGTGTGAGTGTAGGCAGTGAGAGGGGTGAGAGTGTAGGCAGTGAGAGAGGTGGGAGTGTAGGTAGTGAGAGTGTAGATAGAGAGGGGTGAGAGTGTGGGTTGTGGGAGTGTGGGTAATGAGAGGGGCGAGAGTATAGGTAGTGAGAGGGGTGAGAGTGTGGGGAGTGAGAGGGGTGAGAGTGGGCTGCCATACAAGAGGTGTTGGTGGCTACACTCTCCCGCCGCGCAAGAGGGTGTAAACAAAAACATTGCCTTGAACCCACTCCGCCTCACTCAAGTGCCCTCCTCACACCCATACCTACACACCTCGCTCCCTGGCCACGGTTTTACCTACACGTGTGCACCGATAGACCTAACTACATCAGACGTACACATGTGTATAAATTCACGTGCAGTTTTAACGTACACGTGTGCACCAATAGTCCCTCTACATTATGTCTACATTTGAGCATAAATTTCCTCCGTATGAGTCTAATACTTCAAGAAGAAA
>NC_137055.1:40321707-40324207 GCF_032717465.1 Coenobita brevimanus
TGGCATGTCCGTCACTTCCTCGCCTGCCATATTATAATACGCAAGAGTTAGCTTTGAGCAGAGAAACATGCCATGCTTTTCTCAGCTTAGGAATATTAGCCAGCAAAGAGTAGTGAGGAGAAGAGGTGATATATTAGGCCATTACTCGTTTATCTCAGGCAGTCATCTATGAGCAAAGAAATATATATATTGCCTTTCTCAGAGTAGTAGTGCTGCCTACTTCTTCCCTAGCCTTTATCATTCTTTTTCTGTGCCTGCCCTCCTCTCTTCCTATTTCTCCCATCTTTCCTGTCACTTCATATTGCTCCTTCTTTCCTTTACAGGTGGCTTTACATTGAATGACAAGCCAAATGGTTTCCTGTAAAGGCAAGAAACCATTTTCAGCGCTGGGTGGTAACCATATAACCAAACCATACGTGCTCCCTACGTGTCAACAATTGGGTTGGTGGAGGGTTAGTGCCTCTCCCTGTAAAACCAATAACTCAAAGTCAAATGGCCACCCCTTACGGGATTATGGCGTCTAGCAATAGATAGATAGATAGATAGATAGAAAGACAAGGGAGAAGCAGAAGAGGTGAAATATTAGGCGAGCGTTTGTTTCCATCTGTACGGGAGCGGCGCGTGGGATCTCTGAGGATTAATGTAAAGTTTAATGGCAGAATTATGAGAAAAATGTGGAGCGATAGTGGTAGTGTGGGTGTGGTGGACTGATGAGGGAATTACAGGAATAATGTGATGGTGGCAGTGTGGGTGTGGTGGATTGGTGGAAGAATTATATGTATGGTGGTGGCAGTGTGGATGTGGTAGGTTGGTGGAAGAATATTATGTATGGTGATGGCGGTGTGTGTGTGGTGGATTGGTGGAAGAATTATATGGATGGTGATGGCAGTGGGTGTGGAGGATTGGTGGAAGAATTATATGTATGGTGATGGCAGTGTGTGTGGTGGATTGGTGGAAGAATTATATGTATGGTGATGGCAGTGTGGATGTGGTGGATTGGTGGAAGAATTATATGTATGGTGGTGGCAGTGTGGGTGTGGTGGATTGGTGGAAGAAATAGAGGGAAAAATTGTGATCTGATGATGTTAGTGTGGGTGAGGTGGAGTGATGGGGATTGTGGGTGGTCGCCTCAGTCCCTAGTGGCACCTTTCGGCACCTCGGTAATATCAGGTGAAGTAGACAGGTGTTGGTGCAGGTGGTGCGGGGAGGGGGTGGTATTAGTGTGTGTGTGTGTGTGTGTGTGTGTGTGTGTGTGTGTGTGTGTGTGTGTGTGTGTGTGTGTGTGTGTGTGTGTGTGTGTGTGTGTCTCTCTCTCTCTCTCTCTCTCTCTCTCTCTCTCTCTCTCTCTCTCTCTCTCTCTCTCTCTCTCTCTCTCTCTCTTTCTCTTATTCAAGTCCTGTCTTGCTCCTCAGTAATTTGTGAGGCGTAACGAGTGTCAACAACTTTATACAGCATATATATTCCCACTAAATTATCTTATGTATTTTTTTCATTTTATTCTTGATACTTTCAGACGATTTTATTCAGCGTAGGTAAGGCCTCTCGTACTGAGTAGCTTAATGAAGGTTATATCTCCTTCCTCCTAAAAAAAAAAAAAAAAACTTAAAGCTGAGTGAAAGCGTCTGAAGGTAACCAAAAAACAAAGTAAATTGTACGGTATCATAGTGAAGGGACTGTGTATCATCTGTGTTTTAATTTGCTACATGGGTTTGAGCTATATTTCTCAACTTATATTTAATTTGCTACCTATGTGAAAACTGTCTTCCACAATGTGTTATAATCTAGTTAATCCTTGGTCCGCCTTTCCAGCTTTTGAGATTCCCTAGCACCTCATTCTTATTTATTGCCCGTATACATCTTTGATAATTTCCTGTGTTGTTTACATTATTTTCACGTCGACATAATTTTGCATGTAGGGTGAAGTAAATAATGAAGTGCAGTTCGTAAGATTTTAAGCAGGCAAGGAAGATGTATTAGAGAGTATGTTAAAGTTAGGGGAATACAGGCCTATAGGTGTGTCTGGGCGGGGGTGTGATGTGCCAGAGCCGCGGTGTGTTACTGATGTGGTGTTCGCAGCATTGTGTTCGCCCGGCAAAGACAGATTTACTACACTTGGCTGCGCGGAGTGTGTTTCTCAGGGTGACGTCTCGGGTTTCAGAGGACTCGGAGCGTGGGTGGTGGTGCCGAGGGTGAGAAAGGGAGGATGTGATAAGTGGCGATAGAATAGCAGTGGTGTGTGCCTCTGGTGGAGTGTGGTGAACTGTGGCGGTGGGTGGTGGTTGTGTAGGTGGGGGAGGGTGGAAGCTATAGTGGGTGTGGGTGTGGTGGAGTGTGGTGAAATGTGGCGGTGGATGGTGGTTGTGTAGGTGAGGGAGGGTGGAAGTTATAGTGGGTGTGGTTGTGGTGGTGTTTATATATGGTAGCGATAGCGGTAGGTATGGTTGATGTGGTGGTGGAGTGGAGTGGTTTCATAGAACTGTGGTGTAAGTGGTAGAGAGGA
>NC_137055.1:40329207-40466707 GCF_032717465.1 Coenobita brevimanus
GGTAGCTGGTTTAACTCCCCCTGCTCCCTTACACGTTGAAAGCTCCGACGACGCTTGTAAGGTGGCTGGTGTTATTTGTATGGTCGCTGGTATTATGTGTATGGTAGCTGGTGTTATGTGTATGGTAGCTGGTATTATTTGTATGGTAGCTGGTATTATGTGTTTGGTAGCTGGTATTACGTGTATGGTAGCTGGTATTATGTGTATGGTAGCTGGTATTACGTGTATGGTAGTTGGTATTACGTGTATGGTAGTTGGTATTACGTGTATGGTAGCTGGTATTATGTGTATGGTAGCTGGTATTATGTGTATGGTAGCTGGTATTGTTTGTATGGTAGCTGGTATTATTTGTATGGTAGCTGGTATTATGTGTATGGTAGTTGGTATTGTCTGTATGGCAGCTGGTATTATTCGTATGGCAGCTGGTATTATTTTAAGATAACGGTGTTATTTGTAAGATGAAGGGTATTATTTGTAAGACAGCTGGTATAATTGTGGATGGTATAATTTGTAAGATAACTGGTATAATTGTAAGATGGATGGTATTATTTGTAAGACAGCTGGTATAATTGTAAGGTGTATGGTATAATTTGTAAGATAACTGGTATAAATGTGAGGTGGATGGTATAATTTGTAAGATGGCTGGTATAACTGTCCTTGGTTACAGTGCACGAGGAAAGCGCCTAAAGACGTCGCTTACAGGATAGCTGGTATGACATCAAAGGTACCTGGTATGATTTGCAAAGAAGCTGGTATAAGTTTCCTTTGTTAATACATACACTGAAAGCCCTAACAGACGCCACGTTCGAAATAGCTGGTATAACTTGAGGGGTAGGCGGTATAACTTCTAAGGTACCTGGTATTAATTCCCGTTCAGAGCAGCTACAGAGACGACTATGAGCTGGTATGAATTTCCTTGATGTATATATACGTTGAAAGCTCCTAAAATCCACTTACAGGAGAGCTGGTATATCTTTTTATGATGAAGCTGGTATAACTTTAGGATAGCTGGTATAATTTGTAGGGTGTCTGGTATAACTTGTAGGAGAGCTGGTATAACTTGTAGGGTAGCTGGTATAACTTTAGGATAGCTGGTATAACTTGCAGGAGAGCTGGTATAACTTGTAGGATAGCTGGTATAACTTGCAGGAGAGCTGGTATAACTTGCAGGAGAGCTGGTATAACTTGTAGGAGAGCTGGTATAACTTACAAGATAACTGTTATAACTTGTAGGATAGCTGGTTTAATTTCCTGTGTCAGTGTATAAAGTCAAAGCTAAATAATCTACTTAAGCTGTGGGGAAGACGGCATAAGCTTTGCGGATTCCCACCATAACACGATGCTCTTGTTTGGCTTAAGCTTATTTTCAGTGTTTTTTTAATGACGAAATATGTAAGTTTTCCTCTGATGACTTTACCTAATACAGTGGTCATTTGGCTGTAAAAGGTTGTCTAACATATATTAAGTAAAGATATAAGCTCATTATTTACAGTGTGTGTGTGTGTGTGTGTGTGTGTGTGTGTGTGTGTGTGTGTGTGTGTGTGTGTGTGTGTGTGTTTTCTCTGGGTAGCTGTATCGCACCGTCCTAATAGTCACAGTGCAGTTCAGATGTGTGTTTACTTGAGCTGCAGTCGTAAAACGAGACTTGGAACCGGAGCCCAGGGAGGCTATTGTGGAGGGCCTTGAGGTGGCACCAATCTGAGCTAACCTGAGGAATGTAACAGGCCACACACACCTGTCTTCAACCGCCTTCACATGCCCACACCTGCTTACACTTGCCCAACCACACCTGTCTTCATCTGCCCTTCATACCTGTCCACACCTGCCCCCTTACACGTACCCATACTGTCTGATCTTCCTTTACATGGTTGCTTTTGCCTTATCACATGTTCTTATCTGCCCCTACATTCCTTCCATAACCTGCCCTTACTTGTTTACACCTGCCCACACTTGTTTACACCTGCCCACACCTGCCCTCTTTGTGCCCTCACCTGCCCTCCTGCTCCACACTTCTCTGTACGCACGTGCCCCACCTATCCCCATACACCTGCCCCCACCTAACCTTATATACCTTCTCCACACCCACCCTCACCTGTCCCACACCCACTCTTACCTGCTCCGTATCTGCCCTCAGTTGTCCACACCTGCCGTCACCTGCCCACACCTGCCCTTTCTTGGACACAGCTTCCCTCACCACACTTACCGTCACTCCACCTGCCGTCTCCTAATATCTGCTCACACGTGCCCCACACACCTGACTTCACCTGCCCATACCTGTAGCACATTCACACTCGCCTGCGCACACCTGGTCGTTCACTACCTGCTAGCGGAAGTATCTAGTAGGCACCATCTGAGAAGGAAATGCTGGATGGCGCGACAGAACTCCCACTCCCTCTCCCTTTTCTCTCATATTTTCTTTCATTTTTTTTGTTTGTTTGTTCGTGGTGCCATAGATAAACTCCCATGATATCAAGGAACAGATTTTTGACACTGCTTATATAATTTAAAGCGGACTGTATTCAGGGAAGTCGAACGATACGGGGTTATGGCATGTCAGGCGTGTCATTGGCAGACCTAATTAGACTTTTTCAAACCCCTTCATTATCAGTGGTCTCTCCTCTGCTGAATAAAAATCATTTGGTGGTAGCAGATGAAAAAGACCAAACAAGCCACTTTTTTTTTTTTTTTGAGGGGGGGGGTGCTAATAATACTTTAACGTAAACGAGCATGACCCTTGTAGTAGAGTGACGTCTGTATTTAGTATATTTTAGCCGCAGCCGAAACTTATTATATACCTTAGGATAACCCACCAGTACTGAAGACGTTAATGAAAGCTACTACTAACCTATCCAGTTCGAAAAGACTTATAATAGCATATAATTCTTTGATGGCAGCAAAAATCAGATATATAGATTAAAAGTCACTATGTTTTTGTCCCCATGTCCATCTAAACAGAACCTCGTAATCTGCAGGCTAAAGTCGCCCTTCTTCTGCATTCCTCTACCTTTCTTTTAGGAGGGATGGTAGGGAGGGAGGTGAGGGACGCTTATATAACCTGGCGGGGAAGACGCCCGTTTATATCACTGCCACCGCGTGAAGGCATCCATCAGTGTCAGCACGGGAAAGGTCAGTATGAAACAACACGTGTAAAGTTTCAGGATGGGAGCACAAACTGGGTCGCGCTGGCCAACACTAACACAAACAGCTCAGATATCCGGGGTGGGTCTTTACAGCCCGGCAGACGACCTAACTACCGGATAGGTATTTAAGACTTCCAAGAGAGCCATTTCTCTTACAGCTCTACTTGCCTGTTTTATTCTCACATTGAATGTCTCCGCTTTCTTTCTTCTTGTGTTCCTTTTTTTGTCACTTGAATAGTGACTATCTTTGTTTTTTTGTTTTTTTAATGGGAAACCTCTTAAGCTGAATAATTGAACCCTTTCACTTTCTTCTTTTTTTAATTTTGAAAATTGTCTTCCCTTTTTACCTCGCCCGGACGGAGTCCGACGAGGTATTGTTTTTGGTCGAGTTTCTTTGTTTATTTGTTTGTTTGTATGTTTGCTTCTTTGTTTGTTAGCAACATTAGTGATAAACGGCTGAATGAAATTACATGAAGCTTTTGGGATATGTGGACACCGGTCCGCAGAGAAAGTGCTTAAATTTTGGAGGTAATCGAGTGACCTTGAAAAGTCAGAATCAAGGTCACGGATTTTCAGAGGACTATAACTTGAAACCGGTTGAGGATAGAAATATTTACAATTATGAACATACAGGAACTCGTAATATGGGCTTTCATTTGGCATCAAGACCTTTGACCTTGAATGACCTTGAAAAGGTCAAACTCAAGGTCACGGATATTCAAGGGGCAATAACTCGAAACTGGTTGAAGATTGGGAGACATTTACCGTTAACAGGATAGAGGAAATCCCATATGGGTTTTTAATTGGTACCTTCACCTTTGACCGTAATTGACCTTGAAAGGTCAGACTCAGGGTCACGCATATTCAGGGGGCTATAACTCGAAACTCATTAAAGATAGAGATATTTACTGTTACCAAGATACAGGAAGCCTCATATGGGCTTTCATTTGGCAGCATGACCTTTGACCTTCAGTGACTTGAAAGGTCAAACGCAAGATCACGGATTTTCAGAGGGCGTAACTTGAAAACGTTTGCGCCATTACCTTAGACTTTAACTGTGCACTGAAACTAAATGGCAGGAACGAGTCAGTATTTAAAAGCATTAAAATAACTGCTATTGGGCGAGGTTTGTTGTGCTTGGCACCACTTTAGTAACGATCCTCTTCACTTTTTTTTTCTTTTTAGTGGGTAATTATTGGGTAATTATTGCGCTCCAATCGGATTGAGCCGGTGAAGGTTTATATCCAAGAGATGGTTGGGGTTAAATGCTCATGTAATGCCAGTCAGGGATGAGTCAGGCTGGTCACTCTATCTTTAATGTCGGGACCAAGTGCCTAGCCCCGGGCTCCTACGTTCCTCATGGGGCAACATAGGATTGGATGATGGATGATTAACAATGACCCCATTCACTTTTTTTTAAAATAATGACCATCCACTTTTTCCCATTATTTGACTCCCTTCACTTTCTTCCTTTTTTTTTTATGCCACCTTCATTTTTCGTTTTTTTTTAATTTTTTTATTATATCTTTCACTTTTTCTCATTTTTTAAATAGTGCCTCACTTCACTTCTCATTCTCTCTTTTTTTTTTTTTTTCCTTACGGGACACCTCCCCAAAGCTAAAAGAAAAAATCGTCTGGCAGTAGCAAGAATAAATATATAAAATTCAGCATAGGACTGAAGTGGGTTAAGGTCTCGCAGTCGTGGCCAAGGAAGCTCTTAACACCTCTTCCTTGTTAATTTATTTTTTCATATCGCGTATAAATAATCATCCGTATCTATATTTTTGTCAATTAGATTTAGGTCGATTTTCAAAAGAGTACATTAAGGCCGATATTCTCGTGGGCTGAGAATATTCCCTAACACCTTTTCCTAAGCGATTTATTTTGCTTATTACACCTTACTGCCCACTTCTGAGATACTTAAATCCTTCTAGTTTCGCCATACTCTGCATAAATAAAGTACAGAAGGATATTAACCAGCCAGATTCAGAAAATAAATCACTAAGGTAGAAGTGTTAGGGAGCTACATTAACCGACCAGAATACGAACATAAGTCGCCAGCTTAGTAATTTGTAGATGATCCATTGAGACAGGTGGAAATACCAGGTGAGAGAGAGAGAGAGAGAGGTAAGAGCTTGAAGTCTTTATTTTGGGTAGAGGAAAAAAATATCTAGCTTTAATGTGCTTCTCTCCTTCCCAACATTCTTTGTCATTTGTTTAGGAGCAGGTTACATAGAGCCTCCTAAGCCCACGAGACTGCGGGTTCTTGAGACGTGCGAATCAGCATCAGCCAATTAGCGGAGTAGGGATTCTGTCAGCTCAGTGAAATCGCGTGGAATTAGTAGGAATAAAATGCCTACGTTGAGCAGTAAAGGAGTTAAAAGAATGGCATTAACCTTACGTGCATTGGGATTCTCTAAATGGAATCCTCAGGTGGTAACGTGAGGAAATGCTGAAACGTTTACCTGTCGAAGTGCGAACGTTTACCTGTTTGGTGTTTAGTGGGGGTTTTGTAGGGTCAGGGGTAAGCTAGAAATAGAGAGAGAGAGAGAGAGGCGAAAATTAGGTCGATTTACACTCCCATCACCTCCTACCGTCATCCCCTTTCACCTCGCCACTAACCTTTCCTCCCATTATCATATCAAATTTACCTCTCATCTTTTACAGACTTTAACAATCTTACCTACAGTGTTCCTTCATTTCTCTCCACTTTATTGCCAGCTAAGCCTTATCTTTCCCTCTCAGCTTCCTTCCTCACTCATCCTTCCTTTCTTTCTTCCGCCTTCACCTCTCCTTCCTCACTTTCACCCTTTTTATTTTTCGTGCAAACCCTCCCTTCGCCTCCCAATCACATCCTTGCTTCCTAATTCGTTTTCTCACTCTCCCATTTTCACCTATCCTCTCATCCACCATGCCTTATTCTCCATCCACCATTCTCTCTTAGCCTCCTATCCTCTCTTCCTTCATCTCACCCTTCCTTCCTAATTCACAGTCTCACCACCCATTCTTTTCACCCTTCCATTTTCAGGCCCCATCTCCTCCTCTGTCCCATACTCTCCATCCCATTCTTTCGCAGCCTCCCTTCCTCCCTCGTCCTCACACCCCTTCTCTCTTATCGCCGGTCTTAGCCTCACCCTTCACACCCCATGCCTCCTTCACACACCCCTACCCAGGTTCGGACACCATTCACACTGCCCTACTCGCGTCTTGCACTCCACTCTCACCCACACACTCTCGCGCACACACCCATTTCCGCGACACTTTTCAGCACAACGCGTATCTTTTCTCTGTCATCCTTCACGAAACTCTTCACGCACTTTCATTACTCCTCACCTTCCTTCGTCGTCGTGCACTCAACCCGCCTAACTCTTTACTCCTCTCACGCTCTCTCACATAAATCCTTCTTCCACACATCCATTGTCACAACTCTGCTCTCAGCTTATATCTTTCCTCTTCTCTGTCTTTCTTCACAAAATTGCGTGTTTACGACCCTCCCTCCCTCCCTCGCTCCTGTTCTCCTGGCACTCCTTCCTCTCACACCCTCCTCCGGCCTCACAGATCTTCCCTTTTCCTGTGATCCGTCTCGACACTCACTCTGCAATTATGTACCCTTCCTACCCCTCCTCCGCTTCCTTTTCCTTCTCATCTCCTTTACCTTACCACTTCACACATTCTTTTCCTCTCCTCTTCCCCTTTCCCCTCTTCTTTCCTCTCCTCTTCCCCTTCCTTCTTTGTATGTCTCCCATTCTCTTCCCCACTCCTCCCTTACTCCCACCCTTCTTTTCTCTTTTACTCTTTGTCCCTCTCATCTCCCTCCTTGTTTTTCTTCTCCCCCCCTCCCTCCCTTCTCATCCCCTATCGCCCCCGTTCCATTCCTCCACCTTCTTCCCCTGTCATCCCTCCTCTTTCCTTCCCTTACCCCTTCCCTTTCCTTCCCTCTTCGCCTTCCCCTCTGCTTTCCGTCCCTCTTCGCAATCCTCTTTCCTTTCCTTTCCTCTTCCCCTTTCCTGTCCTCCCCTCGTATCCTCTCACCCCTCCTCTTCCTGCTCCTCTCCCCTTCTTCTGTCCTCCCCTCTTCACCGTTCCCTTCTCTTCCCCCCTTCTTTCTATCCTCCCCTCTTGCCCTTCCCCCTCCCCCTTCCTGTCTTCTCCAGTCACCTCGTCCGTCCTCAGCTCGATACTAAAAGGGCGATTGTCGTGAGGGAAGTGTTTCAGGCATCCGATAATCGCTGTTCACGCCAAGACGGGCCACCTCACTCGCCTGTGTGTGTGTGTGTGTGTGTGTGTGTGTGTGTGTGTGTGTGTGTGTGAGAGAGAGAGAAGGGGGGGTATTTGTACGTATTTATTTAAGATAATAGTGTTTGTGTTGAAAAATTGGTTAATATTTGCATTTGCGTGGGTGTGTTTTATACTCTCTCTCTCTCTCTCTCTCTCTCTCTCTCTCTCTCTCTCTCTCTCTCTCTCTCTCTCTCTCTCTCTCTCAACCTCCTCCCTTGTATGTTGATCTTTCTCGCAGCCTGTGAGGCGTCCTTGACTTCTACTTGACATAGCAGTTGAGAGAGAGAGAGAGAGAGAGAGAGAGAGAGAGAGAGAAAGAGGTGAAGACTAAACGAGCATCAGGAATGGTAGAAGTAAATAGAATAAGTAACCATAAATAAACAGAGATGGGACGAAGGTGATAAATAATGTATAGATGAAGTATGTTAATGTGGGCAAGAGAGATGAAAGTGAATGAAACAGTGAATGAAAGGAGAGGAAGGGGCAGTGAAGAAAATGGAGAAAATAGTAAGAAAAAAAAGAACAGGTGAAAAAGAAAGGTGACAGAAGATGCGGGGAGAGAGAAATGGGTGAAAGGTGAGAAGCAGATGAGGAAAGAAGTGGGAAGGAAAGACAAAAACGAAGAAGATGACAGATGAAACAAACAGAGAAAGTAAAGGTGAAGGAGAGAGCATCTGATGAGAATAAAGGGTAAACAGATGGAGGTAATAAAGAGAGAGAGAGAGAGAGAGAGAGAGAGAGAAGTGAGGGGAAAGCGAGGCACCCACACCCTCTCCAACCATCTTATCTCTGGAGTAAACAAGGCAAGACCAGCCGCCTCTCTCTCTCTCTTTCTCTCTCTCTCTCTCTCTCTCTCTCTCTCTCTCTCTCTTTCTCTCTCTCTCTCTCTCTCTCTCTCTCTCTCTCTCTCTCTCCTATCGAATTCTCAAACATACGTACAGTAATTAAAGAGTAATTTAATAATATTCATCACACCACCCAAAAATGAGAGCAAGAATTGTATAGTTTGTGTAATTATGTAACTATGACTACTTCCTCCACACACACACACACACACACACACACACACACACACACACACACACACACACACACACACACACACACACACACACACACACACACGCCTCCATTGTCTTTTCCCCTCATCTCCCATGCGCCAAAATCTCCTAACATAATTTCCCCTCGTATCCATCTGCTCCCCGTTTTCTATGCTATCTCAGGGTGACTAAGGTAATTCTCGTGCGTTTATTTCTCGCATTTGTTCGTTCAGTTTTTTGTACATGATTGGTTAGAATCCCATATTGACCTTTATTTTTATCAATTCCCTAATGTCCTTAACCCTTTGAGGCCGAGTTAAATAAATTACGGCAAATCTACAAGTCTTTTTAGTCTGCTGGTCAGTAGTGCATGCTCAGTGTGCTAATCATTCCTCTCTCTCTCTCTCTCTCTCTCTCTCTCTCTCTCTCTCTCTCTCTCTCTCTCTCTCTCCTAGTGAAAAATATAGCCTTTGACATAAGCACGTCAGTGTTCCTTTATTAAGTGCACTTTTATACTTACAATTTACTACATGTAGTATGTATGTAGTACGGCAGAAGACAGTCACTTACCTGAAACAATAACATATAATTAAAATCAAGAGAACTTTATTATTTTTGCTAATCACTTAATCATTACTAATATCTAGCCGATAATTCCAACATTTATCAGTGATGATGAAGATGGTCATCGGTGATAATAATATTAATAATAATAATAATAATAGCAACAACAATAATAATAAATAATAATAATGATAACTTTTATTATTATTATTATTATTATTATTATTATTATTATTATTATTATTATTATTATTACTGTTAATATTATTATTATTATGTTAGTGATCTTCGAAGGCATTGCATTGAAAGTTAAAATTAAGGGCCGGATTCTCTTGATGGTAATTGACTCCACTACACCTCTTACCGTACACCCAACAATCCACCACCCCTCACCACAAGTTCTGTCCCATTTTACCCACACCTATCCTCTCACCTAACCCATAAATCCTATCCCAATTTACTCATACACATATCCCCTCCCTTCTTACCTACATACCTCTTGCCTCTCACCTGGCATACCTGTAATCACTCCCACTTTAATTCCATCATATCTGCCTAACCCACACACCACCTATCCCCGTAACTAACCGCGTGTTTTCCTGTCAGTTATAATCTTTCAGCTTTCCTATCCTTTTTACCTTCATCCCCGTTTCACTCGACTTTTTCATTCATTAACCTTTTCCCCACAAACTTATGTATTTTTTCTGCTTAGCCTCTCACTCTTACCCCAACCAATCTTTCATTTTAACCCCATTTTCCTTACCCAGCCAACCTTCCCCATAACTCCTTCCACCCAGTCAGTCAGCCCCTCCACCTAGCCCATCCTTGCATCCCACCTCTCCCTCCACCTTACCCCTTCCACCCAATCCCCCTCCACCTAACCCCTTCCACCCAATCCCCTCCACCTAACCCCTTCCACCCAATCCCCTCCACCTAACCCCTTCCACCCAATCCCCTCCACCTAACCAGTCCTCTCACCCCAACACTCCCTCCACCTAACCAGTCCTCTCGCCCCAACACTCCCTCCACCTAGCCCCATATCCCACCCCACCATCCCTCCAACTAACCCCATCTCCCACCCACCAACCCCTCCACGTACCCACTAACCCCCCAAATAACCCCGTATCCCACCCCACCACCCTTCCACCTGACCCTATCTCCCACCCCACCGACCTTTCACCTAACCCCATGTCCCACCCACGCCATCCCCTCCATGCACACACCAACCCTCCACCTAACCCCATATCCCACCCACACCATCCCCCCCATGCACCCACCAACCCTCCACCTAACCACATATCCCACCCACACCTTCCCCTCCATGCACCCACCAACCCTCCACCTAACCCCATATCCCACCCACACCATCCCCTCCATGCACCCACCAACCCTCCACCTAACCCCATATCCCACCCACACCATCCCCTCCATGCACCCACCAACCCTCCACCAAACCCCATGTCCCACCCACACCATCCCCTCCATGCACACACCAACCCTCCACCTAACCCCATATCCCACCCACACCATCCCCTCCATGTACCCACCAACCCCCCATATCCCACCCACACCATCCCCTCCATGCACCCACCAACCCTCCACCTAACCCCATGTCCCACCCACACCATCCCTCCACCTAACATCTAGCCGGCAGCCCCAGCCACGTTCAAATGACCTAAGGTGTATTATTCTTATCCCTGCCACTTTCCACCCTCGCCTTCCCCTCTCGCCCTCCGCTCTCATCAGGCCCATTATTATTATCAACATTAATTTCAAGCCACGAGGATGATGCCAACACTCTCACCCTACGGCACTGGGAAAGTTGGTGCGAACCCCATGACCGTCTTTAATTCTCTGAGACCCAGGCTAAATACATGGTGCCCTGATACAATGGCACGCACGCACGCACGCACACGCACACACACACACACACACACACACACACACACACACACACACACACACACACACACACACACACACACACACACACACCCTCTCTCTCTCTCTCTATTTCTCATGCTTTTTTTCGCGTCTACACTCTGTCTGTCTGTCTGTCTGTCTGCCTCTCTCTCTCTCTCTCTCTCTCTCTCTCTCTCTCTCTCTCTATATTTCTCATGCTTTTTTTCGCGTCTACAAGCAGTTCATTGGGTGTGTTTTGTCTCCATGCAGGTTCCTAGGAGACAGTGGCATATTCTTCTCTCCTACTTGGCCTTGTCATTAAATCTTCCTTAAACTCTTTATTAGATTGCTTCCTTTACTTTTTAACACCACTGACACATCTACCAAGCTCTTCAGAACGCTTTAAAGTGGCATTAGTGGAAAAAAAGGTTTGATGTTAATTTCTGTTGAGTCTTGCCTAACAAAAATTTGTCACTCTGATAAATACGATCCACAGACGGTCTCACTTATATCTAGAGCATTATTGATGGGGCATTGATAGAGAGTTAGACAGATAGATAGATAGATTGATTGATTGATAGATAGATAGATAGATGTTTCCTTCTTCCACAGATGATCTTATATATACCCAGGTTCTTCGCGTTAAGGCTACTCATTCGCTTACCCTCCTTTCCCCACGACATCATTTATACGCAGGCTATTAACAGTGAGACATGCTATACCTCTGTAACCCTATCCTGGCCTAAAACCGCCATCCGTCCATCCTGAATGCTGGGTTGTAAAAGAAGACTGACGCTAAAATAGGGTGCTAGTCACGAAGAAGTACTGTGGAAAGGATGGAGAGCCGCAACGCTGTCTTTTTCACCTCCAACTTAGTGAAATAAGCTTCAAAAAGACGAGAATCTGGGGCAGGTTAAGGTAAAGGGAGTATAATTTGCCTATTTTCCCCTCCCTTATTTATGCCTTAGTGAAATAAGCTGCAAAAAGACCAAAGTCCGGGCCAGGTTAAGGTAAAAGGAGTATAATTCGCCTATTTTTCTCTCGCTTATTTATGCCCTAGTGAAATAAGCTGCAAAAAGACGAAGATCTGGGCCAGGTTGAGGTAAAAGTTACATTCGCCTGTTTTCCTCTTCCCCCATAGACTGTCATTTATACCCGGGCTATTAACGTGGGATATAATCGTGCATCTGACTGACTTTTAAGCTGACGGGAATGAGGGAACAGCTGAGTAAAACCTGAGGGATAACTGTGCTCAGCCGTACATTTTCTTGCCATGAATTTTACTTGTGCTGCATTAGACTAACGATGATTCGGGAAAATGACCCCTTCTTTACTTTAACTTCTTTTTATTATTATTTTTTACATTCTTATGGCTCTTTTTGCATTATTTTATTAAACTTAAGGGAGATGTCTGTTAGGTGAAGGAGTTACAGTCGTGATACTTGTCCTTCCTCATAGTTGTGTTGGGTTTTCTGGCTAAATACACGGCCCCGATTTGTATCACATGTCAAACTCTCTTCCTGGCCTCCACACACACACACACACACACACACACACACACACACACACACACACACACACACACACACACACACACACACACACACACACACACACACACACACACACACACACACACACACACACACACACACACACACACACACACACACACACACACACACACACACACACACACACACACACACACACACACACACACACACACACACACTACTCTCTCTCCTCTCCTCTCCTCTCCTCTCCACATCTTTCTTTGTCTAGCAGCTGGTCTCTGTTTTAATCTGTCCCTCTTTAACTTAGTCTTTTTTACCCCTCCCTGCCACACTATTCTCTTGCATTTTTCTAAGCAGTTGCCCACCTTTACAGTTCCTCCTCCTTATTCCTGTCTCTAATATTCTTCAACCTCTTCAGGACTAATTTTTTTCATTAAGCTGAAGGAAATCGTCTAGCTAGTAGTTAGAGTGAAAGGGAGATCTAAGTAAAGAGTGAGTTAAAGGGAGAATTGAATAAAGGGAGGGTTTAAATAAGGGAGAATTGAATAAAGGGAGGGTTTAAATAAGGGAGAATTAAATAATAGTTGGGTTTAAATAAGGGAGAATTGAATAAAGGGAGGGTTTAAATAAGGGAGAATTAAATAAAGGGAGGGTTTAAATAAGGGAGAATTAAATAAAGGGAGGTTTAAATAAGGGAGAATTAAATAAAGGTAGGGTTTAAATAAGGGAGAATTAAATAAAGGGAGGGTTTAATAAAGGAAGTTAAATAGAGGGAGTTAAAGACTTAAATAAAGGGAGAGTTGAATAAAGGGGGTTATTGTGCTGGAGGCGTTAACCCGTTTAATCTGATTACGTATTTTCTCATTTATTTTTGCTCCTTCGTTATTTTTTTTTTTAATGCAAGGAAGAAGGAACCCAAGGCCAGTTTATGTGAGACGTCAGACTGGAGGGTATTATAGTCTTCCTTAAGTGGCTGTGAGAGGTCCTTCCCTAACTTAAACAAAATCGTATGGTGGTAGCAATAAGACAAAGACGTCATCGTAGGGAAAGGGTTAATAGAGATAGCTTAGGACCCCTTCACTTCGAGGTCTCTTGAGTTGAATAAAATCGTCTGCCACCAGGAAGTAAAAAAAATCGCCTAGCTGTAGAAAGAGTAAAAAAGAAAAAAAAGAACAGTGAAGGAGTGTTCCATCCACCTCATACTATCCTTCATCCCCTGCTTTCGTCTGCCATATCTTTTTTATCTGTTTTATCTATCATCTTTTTTATCTACTGTCCACTGATTCCATTCATCCTATGTCCTATATTCTGCCACATTCATGACGACTACTTTTGCATATCCTTCATTTTCACTTCCCTGCTTTCACCGTATCTCTGTTTGAGCCATTCTCTTCCCTCTTTCGTCCTTATTTTCTCTACCAGCTTACTAAAAACCTGCTCGTGTTTTGATGTGTTAGGAATATTTTTAGCTCTCTTGGAACACATCTTTCCTCCTCTCTTCTGCTTTCAACCACCGCATTACACACCTGCTTTCTTCCCCTACACCCCAGTTCCCCCATTCTCCCATGCCTGTCCACCCCTGCTTCTTTTCTGTTCCCCATCCTTTCATCCCACCCTTGCTCCCCACCTCTCTAATCCTGCCCACATACAACTTCTTCCCGTCCCTTCCATCCCACCCCAACTTTGCACCCTTCCTATTCCTACTTCCCATCCTTCCCATTCCACCTCTCCCACTTCTGCATCCTTTCCCATCCATCACGCCACTACTTTTCATCCTTTTCCATTCCACCCCTACTTTCCACACATACAGTACTATTTCATCCCGTCCATTATTTCATTTCATCCCTGACGCCCCTCTCATACTTCCGACTCCTTACATACTATCCCTGCTTACTATCCTCACTTCCCATCCCACCCCTCCTTCCTATCCCTTCCCTCCCACCCCTACCTGCTATCCCACCCCCAGACTCTCCCCCCTACACAGCCCGTCAGAATCCCCATAAACAGGGCACTGGGAGACTCCGGGGATAAACTGTAGCACCTGTGGCCAAACTCTGACTCTCCACAGCTGCCGGGGGAGTGAGAGGGAGTGCGGGGGAGTAGTAAAGCAGTGGGAGTGAGAAGCAGCAGTGTAGGAGTGGGAGGGAGTGGCGTGTGCATGTGTGGAAAGGAGTGAAAGTGTTGGGATGGGAGGAGTTAATGGAGTGAGGATGGGAGTGAGTAGTAGGGGAGTGGAAGGGAATACTGGAGGAGTGGCACGGAGTGTGGAGGCGTCTGGAGAAGAATGGACCTAGTATGGGAGTATGGAAGGAGTGTATGTGGGAGAGCTGGAACGATGTTATATAAGGGAGAGGGATAGGGAGGACAGAATTTGAGGGACTGTGACGAAAGGGTAGCAGAAAAATATGATGAGTCAAGGAGCAAGAGACTGCCTTATAGCCTATAAGAGTGACGTAAGTGTGAGTTAGAATGTTCGGAGTGTAAGCTAGAGTACTAGGAGTGTGAATTAGGAGAGTGTAAAAGCTAGAATGCCAGGGAGTGTGAGAGCTTGTGTCATGAGTGTGAAAATTAGTGTCAGGTATAAGAGAGTTACAGTACAGTGCCAAGAGTGTCTTGAAATTTGAGTGTCATAGAGAGAGAGAGAGAGAGAGAGAGAGAGAGAGAGAGACTAAAGATAAGTAAGAGTATCAAGAGACGAGAGACAGAGCCAGCCTGAATCCACAATTTAGGAAGGAAAGGCAAACCCACGTACACACTACAGGGCGGGAGTCAATTAACGTAAAGTAAGAGACACACCTTATGATGGATGGCGGCAGGTAACAGAATTCCACCTGGGCATCATCTGGTGTTAGGGCCTTATTCATGAGCTTTCTTGAGCCGGAGTTACTTTCCATTATCTTTTCTCCCACGCTCATACCAAACACTTCCCATCCAAACGAGAGTGAATTAACACTTAGGTAAATATAAAGGCAGCCAGGTAACTGATTTCTTACTTATTAAATGCTGAGGAGATCTGATTACCTTAGGGAATAGTTAAGATCTTCTAAGTATTTGATCTCAGGCTTCCTCTTCTCTCGTCTCACTTCTTTACTATCCCCGTCACTGAAGGTAGAGAGTTTATGATTTCACTCTGTCTAGCTACATGTCTGCCAGGTTATATAAAGGAAACAATGGGAGTTCTTTATACATTCAGCATATAAAGGGAGGTTCATTAGGAAGATTTGTGGGAGGTTCTCTGTTGCCCTTAGTGCTGGGATATTACGTTTTAAAAGTATGTCAGAAGAGTAATTTTACCTCAACTCATCTTGATGAAGGTATGCAATCTACTGAGAATCCTTGCAGGTGTGTTTTGGGTTTGATTGATCTGCTCTTTACTCTCACCTTAGATTCGTTTTTGTCGTGTTCGTTTTGCATAATCTTAGTCTGTGTTTCTGTGTTTTTATCGCTGCTTTATTTTCTTACTCAGATTTCTATTAAAGTTTAGATTGTCGTGTTGCCTAATCTCAAGGTGTTGTCTCTTCTCTCACCTCATTAAATAATACTTTACACTCTTGCTTTCACTGCAGTCTGACTCCCACCTCACACTTTATCTTAGGATTTTACTTTCAGCTTGATTCTCTGTTTCCTTCCTGTTTCAATTTTTATTCCATCTTCTAAGTCCTTCGTCTTTCGCTTTAATTTTCCACTTCCATCCCAACCCAGACTGTGCCTTCAATTTGGTTTTCAATTTCCATCGTATTTCGGTTTTTATTCTGTCTTCCAATACCTTCCATCGCCTCTAATTTTCCTCTTCCATCCCAACCCAGACTGTGTCTTCAATTTAGTGTTCTGTATCCATCGTATTTTGTATTTTATTCTTTCTTCCAATTCCTTCCTTCGCTTCTAATTTCCTCTTCCATCCCAACCCAAACTTTTGCCCTCAGTTTGGACATCTGTTTTCCTTTCTGCTAAGTTCATGTGGCAGATTCCTCCTTTTGTTTATAATTTTCCACTTCCACCCCATTTAATTCTTCACATCTGTACAATCTTATCTCCAACAAGCACTTCTTATCGTCCCAGATCCGCATATATCTCTTCCTCCGCTCTCATTTTATCTCGGCTCCTCCCTCCATTCTCACTCTCTCTCTCTCTCTCTCTGTTGGGTTTCTTATGTGCGTTCTTGCATCAGTGTCTCACATATCTTCGCTACACACCAGCCACGTGTAAGCAAAACCCAGAACATATGATATAACTTTCTCCCTTCCTCATTCCCCATCTCCCTCCTGTCCTCTCCCCCTCCGCCTTGTTTCCTCCTTCCTCTGTACCCTGTGCTCTCTCTCTCTCTCTCTCTCTCTCTCTCTCTCTCTCTCTCTCTCTCTCTCTCTCTCTCTCTTCTCCATTTTATCTTTCTTATCCACTTCCTCATCCTTTACCTGGACTGGGGAACTATGCAGGTAGCGGGTTCGATCCTGGATATAATTTCAGTATCACCGTATTCACTGCTTCTCCTTATGGCCACATCGACAGGTCATAAAAGCATCACCACAGATCCAGCAACACAAGAATTAAAGAAGCTCCTTAGCACCACTTTCTAAGCGATTTACTTTGTTTATTACACCCACCTCTGTGCCATTTAAATCTTCTAATATCACCATACTTTTTATAAATAACGTACAGAATAATGTTAACCGGCCGTATCCAGAAATAAATCGCTTAGGAAGGGGTGTTAGGGAGCTTTCTTAACGGACGAGAATATTGGCCCAGATCTGTAGGTGATACTCATAAAATCATAACACAGACGGTGGGTATTGGTGCCAGAAATCAGGTGACGCGTGAGGTCTGTTTGGAACTAGCTGTCTGTCATGGGTGCATTATTAAACCTTGTGAACGGGCTTTCTTGTCTGTGTCCAGAAAAAGGAGAGAGAGAAAGAGAGAGAGAGAGTTTGTGTGTGTGTGTGTGTGTGTGTGTGTGTGTGTCCTGAACAGAATACAGTCGTGTGAAGCTAGCATGAAGTATAAACAGGTCATCGTAGTGTGTGTGTGTGTGTGTGTGTGTGTGTGTGTGTGTGTGTGTGTGTGGTATAAACAGATCTTAGTGAATAGGGTGAGCCACAGTTTTGACAAGAGCACGTCAGCCCACATCATATTTCTCCCTGGCTCTGTTGTCCTCTATGGCCCCCTGCCCTCTTTATTGTTCCATTCTGGTTTACATTATTACTCATCCCTACTCATTAACGATCCCAGAAAATAGCAGAGAATAAATGGTGCTGACTAGAATAAAGAAAGGGCGAATAATCAGAACCCAAAATTAACTCTTATGTCACCAGCAGATTTACGAGGCTATGTTGGGGAGATCATTTGTAGTAAAGGGGTTGGTGAGGCTACATTTTTAACTACCAGACATGTCCTCCTTAGCTGCATAAAAGTATCCCGGGTGCATATTATTACACACACACACACACACACACACACACACACACACACACACACACGGAATAAACTTTCTTTACCCCATCACATCCAAACATACTCTCTCCTTCTTTAACCCCTTCACTATCAGACGTCTCTCGATAAATGAATTGAGTCTCCTGGCGCCAGCAAGAAGTAAATCAAACTTTTATATTACCCAGTCATTGCCAGGCGACTCTCTCCCCAGCTGAATGCAATCGTCTTGTGGTAAAGAGAGTAAAAAACAGTCCTAGGGGTTGAAAGGAATAACAGCAACAGCCGAGAGATCAAAACAAGAGCCGTTGGTACTCGAGTTACAGGGAGGCGTGAGAATGAGGCCACACTGTCATGATGAGAGATGGGACCTTTCTATATATATACCTGCTGGGGAGAGACTTTGAGGTGCAGATAGAAGAGGCAGGGTGGAGGGGGTCTTGGTGTGTGTGTGTGTGTGTGTGTGTGTGTGTGAGAGAGAGAGAGAGAGAGAGAGAGAGAGAGAGAAAGAGAGGTCATAATGTGTAAAGATAGTAGATTCATACTTCGTAGTTGCACAAATATGAGTATTCGATAATTGTAGTACGAGAGAGAGAGAGAGAGAGAGAGAGAGAGAGAGAGAGAGAGAGAGAGAGAGAGAGAGAGAGCATGTCTGGAGATCGTATATTGATAGTTTTGCGTGGGTAGGTCATTGATTGCCGTGTTAGAAATAAGCTGTGTGTGTGTGTGTCTGTGTGTGTGTGTGTGTGTGTGTGTTTAGATGTTAAGAGTAGGTTGTTGTGGAAGGAAAAGAGCGAGAGAGAGAGAGAGAGAGAGAGAGAGAGAGAGAGAGAGAGTGTGTGTGTGTGTGTGTGTGTGTGTGTGTTTTATGTGTGCAACATCTCGTGTTGTGTGTGTGTGTGTGTGTGTGTGTGTGTGTGTGTGTGTGTGTGTGTGTGTGTGTGTGTGTGTTTAATAATAAACTTCCAGGAACATGTGTGCATGTGTAGGTCGCCTAAAAGACAAAAGGATGAGAATGTGTGTGTGTATTTTATATGTGTAGTATCTCGTGAGGATGAGTGTGTGTGTGTGTGTGTGTGTGTGTGTGTGTGTGTGTGTGTGTGTGTGTGTGTGTGTGTTTAATAATATGCACCCAGGAATATTTGAGCATGTGCATGTCGCATTGTGGATGACAAGATCTTCAACGTAAGGCTTGTTAGGTGAGTGTGTGTAAGAGGAAAAGGGTGTGTGTTTGTGGGCGCGATTAAGTGCAGAAATATATTGGTCTTGGAGGGGTTGTGTGTGTTAGTATGAATGGGCGTCGGAAGTTTGTGTGGGCGTGTGATAGTGTCCCTTTCGAGAACGCCAGCTTTGTGAATGAGTGTGAGTCGGTGGGGCGTGTGTGAAAGAAAATAGAGGGAATGTGTGTGTGTTTATAGGTTGGTGTGGGTGTGAGTGTCGTTGGTTATTTTGAGGGAGGCCGGCTCTCTTTGTGTAGGGATATGAGGGAGACAAGGGGTGTGTAGGTGTTAGGAATGTGCAAGGAAGTGTTTGTGTGTGTGTGTGTGTGTGTGTGTGTCTTGAGTGAAATACAAAAGACGCCCAGGCACCGAAGAAGTCGTGTGATGTCTCCGAAGCCCTTCCATGTCAGAGGTTTTCCCCAAAGCCTGACAAAATAACATATCCATAGCAAGAACCAAGTCTAAAAATATCACCATCATTCTTAAGGGGTTTAAGTGACACTGATGCTCGAGGCTAATACGCGAGAAAGTGTCGGTGGAGAATGAGTGCGGGGAGAAGGAGTAAATATAATTAGCAGTTCGTTATTGTCTGACTGCCACTGGTGCTAAACGGTGCAGTGTTAACTCAGTAATACAACCCGGCTCCCTATACTCTTCCTCACCACTCGTCCACCCACACTCTGCTCCTCTCACCCCGACAATCTAATCTCTTCACCAGCCTTACATTTTTCTCTGTCCTCCACTCCTCTCTTCTTTTCATGTCTTTACCACTCTGCTACTCACTCTCTGCTCGTCTCCCCCCGATACTCTTACCTTGTCACCAATCTTCCACTGTTTTTTCCCTCCACTGCTCTCGTTTTCTCTCAGATTTACGCCCCTCGTTTTGATCACATGGCTTGTCTGTTCGTCCTTCTGCTACTCAGATATCTCTCTCTCTCGTTATCTTTCATTTTGATCAGATAATCTCTCTAGTCTCGTCATCGCTCCACCACTCTAATCTTGCTTCCTCTCTCAGTGTCTCTCATTTTGATCGTTTGTCTCTGCATCATCTTCCTTCTCCCCTCACTCTGATCACTTCCACTATCTCTCCACTTCACCGCACTCCTTCTACCGCCCTCACTTTCACAACTCCCACCCAGCGGTTACTGTCTCTCCTCGCAGCCGCATTCTCACTGACCCTCCCCCATCAGGGTATGTTACAAGTGAGGTTGGGAGAAGGGTAAGGAAAGATACAAGGAACACAAGGAGAAACAGGAGATAGTTGAGGTAGACAGAAGTATGGTGGAGCAGTGGTTATTTTATTGTTACGGATTGGCGTTAGTTTGTGGCCGTCCTTCCAAGAAAGACACAAACTCAGTGGCAGTTGGTGGACCTCGAACACACCAATCTAGGGCGTTTTCCGAGTGTGAGGCCAGCACGAAATTGACCAAGCCACCGAGTTGCCCCTCACATTGAGCGTCATGGCTCATCCCGCCAGCCCCCCGCCCTACGCCTGATGCCTCTCTCTCCAGCCTCACTCACATTAAATCTCACTCATTTCCCCACGTCACATTCCCACCACCTTCTTCATCCCTCACCCTCACCACTCTCCCATCACTGTCCTCAATCCTACCACCTTCCACCCTCACCATCACTACTACTGATTCCTCCCTCCCCAGCCTCCCTCACACTTAGCCTCCCTTCTTTCCGTCTACTACTGATTCCTCCCTCCCCAGCCTCCCTCACACTTAGCCTCCCTTCTTTCCATCTACTACTGATTCCTCCCTCCCCAGCCTCCCTCTCACTTAAGCCTTCGTTCTTTCCCTCTGCTACTGATCGCTTTTTCCCCAGCCTTCAGCACACTTAGCCTCCCTTCTTTCCCTCTACTACTGATTGCTCCCTTCCCAGCCTCCCTCACACTAAGGCTCCCTTCTTTCCCTGCTCCTCTGGTTGGCCGTGGCGGAAATAGCGACGGTGGCCTAACAGAATGACTCCCTTTTCATTTTAATCCCACTACCGTCAGACGATTTGCTTCAGCTGTGGAAGGACCTCTAGTAGTGAGGGAGTAAATGAGGGCTATATCCACATTTCATTTTCGAGGAGTCTCCCTAAAGCTGAGTAAAATCGTCTGGTAGTAACTAGAAAAAAAAAATGGTTGAAGGCAGATATATTTTGTGAGGATGAGAGTCAAGGTCACGTCAGTAGAACTAGGATTAACCCCTTCACTACGAGAGTTTAAGTAAAAATAAAACCATCTGGTGTTAGTGGAAGATATGATGGGACTAAAAGACGTAAACTTAGTGGAAAATATAATGGGACTAAAACACGTAAACTTAGTGGAAAGTATAACGGGACTAAAAGACAAACTTTTTTTTTTTTTTTTTTCATCTTTCTGGACGTCACATCGACCTTTTTCTTTTTTTCTTCTTTTTTTTCAGTATCTGGACAAACAGGGATGAAGGAATGAAACTTGATGAAGTTGTGTTAGTTTGAGACAAATTGAATTCAGTCAGCTGGAATAAGGTCACATGACTATCGTAAAATGAACTCTACCAGTAAAGCGTGAGGAGATAGATAGACGTATAAATAGATAGAAAGATAGATAAACAAATATAGACGGACCGATTGATGTACATGATAGAAACAGAGGAACACAAGGCCTCGAGTTAGCTCAAAAGGAGAAGCATTAGGAGGGCGGACGGCAGAGCAATAACCAGATAACAAGTTGAATAGTAAAGTATAACCAAACAAGGAGGAGGAGGAGGAGAAGAAGAAGAAGGAAGAAGGAAAATAAACACAGAAGAAGGAGAGGGAGAAGAAGAATAACAAGAAAGAAGAGAAATATAAAAAGCAGCGTGACGTAGGAGAAGGGCAGATCGAAGTGGAGGAAGAGGAAAGTTTAAAAATAAGAAGAGAGAATAAATATAAGAGAAGGACCAGGAGAAGAGGAATTGAACAGGTGGAACACAAGAATAGGTATACAGGAAAAAGAAGAGGAAAAGTAAGATAACAAGAAGAGGAACAGTAATAAAGAAGAACAGACTAAGAACCAGCATGAAGGACAAAAAATTCAGGTCGAGGAGGAGGAGGAGGAGGAAGAAGGAAGCGAAGCGTAGAAGGTGGAGGAGGAGGAATAAGGGCAGGAGGAGGAGGAGGAGAAGTAGTAGACGGTGAAGAAGAGAGAAAAATAAACTTAGAAGTAGAACGAGAAAAAGATGAATAATAAGAAGGAAGAGAAGGAATCAGGATGGAGGGTAAGGAGGGCGGGTCGGGGGCAGACACGGATCACGGGGCCGAGATAAAGAGAGGCCGAGTAGTCTTCAGTCTCGGCCCTCGTGGTGCAGCTTGGCCCTGTTTACATTGACCCCCCCCCACCTCCCTCGTCCTCCCTCCTCCCCTTCCCCCCTTCCTCTCTTTTCCTCCTTCCTCCCTCCTCCTCCTCCTCCCCCCTCCTCCTCCTCCCCCCATCTTCTCTACTCCCTCTTCTCTCCCCACTTCCCTTCGTCTAAACTCCTTCTTTTCTCTGCTTCCTTCTCCCCTTTCCTCTTCCTGTGTACTCCATATTCTCTCTCTCTCTCTCTCTCTCTCTCTCTCTCTCTCTCTCTCTCTCTCTCTCTCTCTCTCTCTCTCTCTCTCTCAGCATTATTCTTTGTTCCTCCCCCCTTCCTCTCCTCTCCACCCTCATTTCCCCTCTGTCTCTCTCCCTTCCCTCCCTTCCTGTTTTTTCTCCCAGTCCATATATTTCCCTCACCTTCATCCTTCCCCTTCCTACTCTTTTCCATTTCCTTTTTCATTTTATTTTTTTGCAGTGTATTAAATCTTATCCCTTCGGCCAGACGACTTTATATTTCATTTGATTATTGATATTTCCTAACCACCTCATTGAGTCTAGGATACTTTTTTGAACTGGGAGGGAAGGGGTTTACATAGAGCCTGGGGGAGGGGGTTTACATTGAGCCTGGGGGGAGGGGGTTTACATTGAGCCTGGGGGGAGGGGGTTTACATTGAGCCTGGGGGGAGGGGGTTAACATAGGGCCTGGGGAGAGGGGGTTTGCTTAGGGCCTGGGGGGAGGGGTTTTACATGGAGCCTAGGGGAGGGGGTTTACATAGAGCCTTCATCAATAAGTTTTACCTTCGCTTGTGTTTAATAGAATCGTATGTTTGTGGCAGAAAGAAGCTCTCAAAATATCATCGGTTTAAGTAGTGTAGTTCAGATGGCAGTGCAGGTGGCGATAGTGGTAGTGGGTAAAAATCGCTTAATGCATGGGTGTCGTTGTGGGTGGGGTGCTGGCTATGTGTGGCAAATATATGGTAGTGGTAGTGGTGTAGTTTAAACCGCTGTGTTGTAGATGATTAGTGGTGGTGCTGGTGGTAGGGGAGGTGGGGGAGGTGGTGGTGGTGGTAGGGGTGGTGGTGGTGGTGGCTGTGTGTGGTATATATAGTGTGGTGTCGGGTGTTGGAGGAGGCGTGCCCGGCGTGCCAACCTCCACCTGACACCAACACAGTGCCAGGTGCCAACACTACCCCTCCCCCTCCCCTCCCCATACTTCCCTCCCTACCCTTCCTTTTTCTCCCCCTCCCCTCCCCGTACTTCCCTCCCTACCCTTCCCTTTTCTCCCCCTCTTCCTTACCCCAGCCCTGCTTTCCTTCTACTTCCTTTCCCTCCCCTACTCGCTCCTTCCCTTTTCCTCTACTTCCTTCACCCCCTTCCCAACACTCCCCCTCCCCCTTCCCATACCCTTACTTCTCGTAATCTCCCCCCACTATCTTTCCTCCCCCCTCTCACCCCAGCCCTGTCCTCTTCCTACTACTTCCTGTCCTTGTTCTACTAGCTTCCTCCCTTTTTCCTGCCCTTTACATCTTCCATCTGCTTTAATCTCCATCTCATTCTGCTTGCTTCCTCCTCCTTCCCTGCTCCTAATTCTTTCTCCCCGTACTCGCCCTATCCCCTCTACTTGCATGTTTCCTCCCGTCTCCCTATTTGTTTCCTCCCCATTCCTCTTCTTTCCTTCTTCCTCATTCTGCTCTTCATTCTCCCCTCACTTCCTCTCTCCCAACCCTCTCTCCCCTCCCGTCTCTCGTTGCCCTCTCCTTACTCGCATCCATCATCCCCCTTTCTTCCTCCTCTCTCTCTCTCTCTCTCTCTTGCTTCCTTCTCCCTCCTGGTTCGATCCAGTTCCCCCTTTCGCTCCCTCCCTACTTTCTCCCTGTCCTTTCTTCTTCCTATCCTCGATTCCTTCCATTTGCCTTACCTACATCCTCCCTTTCCTCCTAGTCATTTCTCTCCCTTTCTTCACCTCTTCCTTCTCGCTTCCTCATCTTTCCTCCTCCCTCATCTTTCCTTAGTTTCCCTCCCTCTTCGGCTTCCTCTCTCAACTCCCTCCCTTCTGTTCCTCCATCCCCTTTTTCCTCCCTCCCCTTTCCTCCCTCTCTCCTTATTCGTGATCTTCCCTCATCTTTTTCCCCACACACCTTCGCCCGTCTCGTGATTATCTACATCATCCATCCGCTTCCTCTTCTTTGCCGTTCATTGTGTGTGTGTGTGTGTGTGTGTGTGTGTGTGTGTGTGTGTGTGTGTGTGTTTCTTATTATTTCCATCCATCTTTTTTTTAACCATCTCATTTGGTCTGTTTTTCTCTCCTCTCTTTATATATCTTTACTTCAATGCCTGTCTCATTATTTCTTACAGGTTTTTCTCTTATTCACACCTGATGTTTCTCTCTCTCTCTCTCTCTCTCTCTCTCTCTCTCTCTCTCTCTCTCTCTCTCTCTCTCGTTTCCACCTGTCACTTCTCTCACGTCGTATATTCTCTCTCTTCTCATCCCTTATATCAAACCGTGGCCCCCCTTCTCCCCTCTCCCCCTCCCCTCTCCCCCTCCCCTCTTCCTCCTCCCCTCTTCCTCCTCCCCTCTCGCCCTCACCCTTTCCTCCTCCTCCTTCTCCCCTCTCCTCGTCATTCTCACCATCCACCCCTCTCTCTCTCTCTCTCTCTCTCTCTCTCTCTCTCTCTCTCTCTCTCTCTCTCTCTCTCTCTCTCACTCTCTCTCTCTCTCTCTCCACTGTTTGTTTTCTTTCGTGTGCATTCTTTCTACCCTGCTGCTCTCTCTCTCTCTCTCTCTCTCTCTCTCTCTCTCTCTCTCTCTCTCTCTCTCTCTCACCCGACAGCAAACCTCTTCTTCCTTTTATCCCTTCTCTTCCATCCATTCCTTTTTATCTCCGACTTAAACTCAATCTCTCTTTCCTTTTCTTACTTCCCTCTCTCCTCTCTTCTCTCCATACCTTTCCTCCAGCTCTGCAGACAGATAAACTCCTCTTTCTTTTCCCCTTCGTCCCCTCTACATCTCTCAGTCACTTCTCTTGTCTTTCTTCCACTATCCTCTACTTCCATCTCGCCACTCTTTGCTTTACCCCCTCTTCTCTCCATTTACTTCTTCCACCACCTTTCCTCCTGCTCCTTCCCCCCCTCCTCTTGCCTTCCATTCCTGTATCTCTCTTCTCTCAATTCCTCTCATTTCTGCTTCCCTACCTCCTCTCAGATCACTAGAAAATAAAACTCTTCTACCTCTGCCTGTTCTTCTACCATTTCTCTCTCTCTTCCGCATTTACCCCTCCTTCCTCTTCTTCTTCCCTCACTCCTCTCTCTCCCTCCTCCTCCTCCTGCATCCCCCCCTCCCTCATCTTCGCTCCTCTCTCTCACTCTTCTCTTTCTCTCCCTCCTTCTTTTGCTTCTTCCCTCCATCCTCCTCCCTCTCTCATGCTTCCCGTCCTCTTCCCCCTCTTTCCTACTTCCCTACCTCCTCCTCCTCTCCTTCCTCCTCTCCCTCTGTCCTCCTTCCCTCCCTTCTCCCTCCTCTTTCCTCCATACCTCTCCGTCAGCTCACCGTGCGGCTAAACTCTACCTTCCTTTCCCCCCGAGATCCATATCGTGGCCACGGAGACAACGGAGTAAATCTTTCCCCTCCGGATGATCGTATTCGTAAACCCTTTTTCTTCGCGATTTATTCTGCATGTTACACCATGATATTGTTTTTTATGTTGTTTATATATCATGCTTTTAAGGCTTCGTGGCACTTTTCCTTGGCGATTTATTATGCCCGTTACACCTTTTCCTTGGCGATTTATCATGCCTATTGCACCTTTTCTTTGGCGATTTATTATGGCTGTTATACCTTTTGTTTGGCGATTTACTCTGCATGTCACACCTTTTAGTTGGCGATTTATTATGCCTGTTACACCTTTCCTGTGCGAATTTATTATGCTTATCACATCTTTTCTTTGGCGATTTATTTTGCGTATTACACTTTTCCTTTAGCGATTTATTATGCCTATTACACCTTTTCTTTGGCGATTTATTTTGCCTATTACACCTTTTCTTTGGCGATTTATTATGCCTGTTACACCTTTTCTTTGGCGATTTATTATGCCTGTTACACCTTTTCTTTGGCGATTTATTATGCCTGTTACACCTATTCTTTGGCGATTTATTATATATGTTACACCTTTTCTTTGGCGATTTATTATACCTGTTACACCTTGATAATCTCAGGTAATTTATGTCATCTATGTATATATTTTTTTGCATCGAATAATTTGCTTCAGTACTGTACAAGGGGATTAAAAAAGGGGTTAATATAAAAATAAATCGCCACGGAAAATTTGCTACGGTCTCCTATAGATCTCTACCTTTCGCCTCTCCTTAACCCCAGGATTAGAGGGGATTACGTGAGTTGTTTTAAGTACTTTTGTAAGGATGGATGGGGAGGTAAAGAAGAGGAGGAGGGGAGGGAAGGTGTGTGTGTGTGTGTGTGTGTGTGTGTGTGTGTTCAAATTAAGTAAGAAACAACTAATTAGAAAACTGTGTGTGTGTGTGTGTGTGTGTGTGTGTGTGTGTGTGTGTGTGTGTGTGTGTTTTCCAAACTGAGCAACAGAACTACGAGTAATTATTAGACATTCTCATCATAAACTCAGCCACGCCTTACCCTTGCTTTTGCCTCAAGGTTTTATGCTTATCACCGGCTGACAATAATATCCTTCTCATATACACGCCTTGTAGTGTAAAAATTAATCCTCTCTTGTGTAATTATTTATTTATTTTTATTTGTTTTTTTGTGAATTGGTATCGAGGTAATTTTTTTTGTTTTTTCATATAAAGATAGACTTCTCCTTGAACTGCAGAGGTTGGACACAGCCTTCATCGTCATCATTAGCTATCATCATCATCATCATCATCTTCTTCGTCATTACCATCATCTTCATCATCATCATCTTCATCCTCGTCATTACCATCATCGTCATCCTCCTCCTCCTCATCGTCATCGTCATCTTTAGAGTCAGTAAGAGGAGGCTCCCTAGCGCCTCTTCCTTACCGATTTATTTTTGGGTATGGCTGGTTAATATCCTTCTGTACGCAATTTATGCGGAGTACGGCGATTTTGAAAGATTTATGTACTCGTAAAACAGAACAGGAGTGTAAGGTGTCATAAGCAAGATAAATCGCCTAGGAAAAGGTGTAAGGGAACTGCAGAACGAATCCTAGCCCCTCTCACTAAAGTATTTCCCTTCTAAGCTGAATAAAATCGTCTGGGGGTAGCAAGAATAACAGAAAAATTATCCTCATCTAAGTGAATTATATATTTAAAGCACTGCATGAATATTGTCTAATTTCTTTCGCCCTCTGTATTGGTGAGAGAGAAGCCAGCAGACGGTGAGCTATGCAGATACCCCGCCTTCAGAAATCCACGTCTGTATCGGCCGCGTGGCATTTAGGGCAGGGGTAGAGAGAGAGAGAGAGAGAGAGAGAGAGAGAGAGAGAGAGAGAGAGAGGCAGAGAAGTAGACAAAGTAGACAGACATGCAGGCAGACAGATAGGTTGGTAGGTAGGTAGGTAGATGGGTAGAGAGAGAGAGAGAGAGAATCGTAACTGAGACAGACAAAACAGGCAGACAAGCAGACAGACAGACAGGCAGATGAATGACTAGCAGAGAATATAAGAAACACAAGAGTATTTAGATATAACACAGTATTAAAAGAAAAGAAAAAAAAATTACTAAAACTCCTCCTTAGCAGCTGAGAAAACGATACTTAAGAGTGTGAAGTGAGGTTTCAGGGTGTTAGAAAAAAGTGTTAGGAGTTAGGAATGACTGAAAATGTGTTAGGTAGTGGATGGTTAGAAGGTGTTTATTTGAAGCGTGTTAGATTATCACAAAGGTGTTGGGTGAAGGTAGGGGTGTTAGGGATGGGAATGTAAGGTTGTATGGTGAGATTTTAGGGGAAGTGAAGTAGGAAAGATGTTTGGAGAGCTTGCAGTGATGTTAGATGGGACTGTAGTGGTGTAAGGTGAGATTGCAAGAGGTGGGTGAGATTGCTGTGGTGTAATGTGAGATTGCAAAGGTGTTAGGTGAGATTGCAAGTGGTGTTAGCTGAGATTGTAATTGGTAGATGAGACTGCAGTGGTGTAAGAGAAGATTGCTATGGTGTAAAGTGAGATTGCAAAGGTGTTAGATGAGATTGCAAGTAAGTGAGATTGAAAGTGGTAGATGAGACTGTGGTGGTGTAAGGTGAGACTGCAGAGTGTTATGTGAGACTGGAATGGCGTCAGGTGTGATTGATTGCCAAAGTGTGAGGTGAGACCGAAAGGTAATAGAGGAGTTATGAGTGGTGTTAGGTAAAATTGCTGAGGTGTTAGGAGATACTGCAACGAAGAGTCTGTAGTGACGTTAGTTGAATCTAAACTAGCCTCATGTGAGCCTGTTAGAAGTAGCTATCATAACATCCTTGATTAGAGTTAGTGTATAATTAGAGCTGCGATGTAGTGTTTTTGAAGGTGCAAGACTGAGGAGGTAGGTGTTAGTCTGAGAGATGTTACTGAGATCAGGTGTAAGGAATTTTAATGGATAGTAGGTATAAGGGGAGATTATAACTGAGGAGGCGTGAAGTGATGTGTTAGGGTGGAAGTTTTAAAGATAAGGAGGGACGCTGGAGATAAGAACTTCGTCGTATTATGTTCCATCTAACTCAAGACAAATTTTCCAGCTCATAAAAACATGTTGCATCTTCGTTTTATTTTTCGGTTAGCTCTAGACGAGTGCAGTAGCAGTAATTGCAACCCCAGGCTCATATGAATGTAAACCCAGTGAACTGTAGGCTGATATTATCCGTCTTCTGCATTCCACGATCGTCCTTTCGGGGATAGGAAGGGAGCTTAGGGACGTTTGCATAACCGGGCAGCTCCACCGCCTGGCCATATCGGTGCCACCACGTAAAGGAGTCCCTGTACATCACCCACAGAAACACACTGCATCCGAAAACCATCAGTGTCCACACCAAGCAGATACATCCTCGCTACCAGTTCCCAGCGTGGGTTTGATGGTGGTGCCTGTTAACCTGTCACGAGGCACTGTTTTAGCTCGGGCTCCTGCTGCAAGGCGGGATATTTTTTCTTGGAACAGGTGAGCTAGACAGGTGAGAGAGAGAGCCAGGTGAGGAGGGGGAAGGAGGGGTTTGTGTATGTTGGTAGGGGGAGGTGGTGGGGTAGGGTGGAAAAGAACAAGTAATGAAGAGGATAGGTGAGGGAAAGGAGCATGTTTGAGAGGAGGGGAAGGGGAGGTATGGTGAGAGCAAGGAGAGGAGAGGGTTGGGGTGATGTTTGTGCATGTACGTAAAGGGAGGTAGGGAAAAAGGAGAATGGTAGGTGGTTGTTTATGTAGTTTGGGGTTGATAAGGGTAGAGAGGAAAAGATCAGGTAATAAAGAGGATAAGTGAGGGAAGGGAACATGTATAGGAGGGGGCGGAGGCGAGGAATGGAGATAGGCAGGTGAGGAGAGGGGATGGAGAGAGAGGTCTGTATGTAGGGGAAGGGAGAAGGTAGGAGGAGGTTGAGAAAGAACGGGTAATGAAGAGGATAGGTGTGGGAAGAGAACATGTATGGTGAGGGGGAAGTGAAGAATGAAGAGACAGATGATGGGGATGCGAAGAGGGAACTGGTGTTTGTAAGTGGAGGGAGGGGGAGAGAAGGAAGGAAAAGAACAATTGATGAAGAGGGTACACGAGAGAAAGGAATGTGTATAGTGGGAAGGGAGGAGGTGAAGAATGAACAGAAGCAGGGGAGAAGGAGTTGGGTGGGTAGAGGTTTGTGTATGTTGGTAGGGAGGGGGAGAAGTGGGAAGGGTGAAAAAATACGAGTAATGAAGAGATAAGATGAAAGGAACAAATATGAATGGAGGGAGTGGGGGAAGGAGAGAAGTGAAGAGAATCAGGTGGAGGGTGGAGAGCTTGTGTGTGTTGGGGGAGGGAAAGGGGTGCACGGTTGGATGGAAGAGAAGAGATACTGAATAGGAGAGGAGAGGGAAAGGAGCTTGTAGCGGGATAGGGGAGGGGGAGTCGTGAGGGCTGTGGAGGTAGATGAAAAAACAGGTGGTCAGGTGAGAAGGGAAGAAGGACAAGAGTCAGGTGAGGAAGCAGGGAGGGAGGTGAGGAGAGAGGCAGGCACACAGATAAAGAAAAGGGTAGAGAGATCAAGTTATGGTAGGAGGAAGTAAGGAACTAATTGAAGAGGGAGGTGAGGCAGGAGGTAGATAGTCAGGTGAGAAGGGAGAGAATGAGGCATAGAATCTGATGAGAGAAGTAGGTAAATCAGATTGGAAAAGGAGATACTGACTGGGTCCCAAGATAGGTGAAGAAAGAAGCATATAGTCAGAGAGAGAGGAAAGTGACGCAGGAATGAGGGGCGGAGAGAATTGAGGTAGGAAAGGAGGGAGGGAGGTAGGTGAGGCGGAAGGGAGGGAAGTGAGGGAGGAGAGGAGGGAGCAAGGTGAAATAGAAGGGAGGGAGGGATGGAGGCAACACGAGAAGGCGCCAGCGTAGACCCCCCAGGTTATGTTTCCCTCTGAGTCACTCCTTGGTTAGCCTAGCCTTCCCTCCACCAACCCTCCATTCCCTCCACCAACCCTCCACTCCCTCCACCAGCCCTCCACTCCCTCCACCAGCCCTCCACTCACTCCACCAGCCCGTCGCTCCCTCCACCAGCCCGTCGCTCCCTCATTTTTCAATTTCATTTTTCTTCTGGCTGGATTATTCTATTCTCTGCCTTCCGGTTTTACTCTTCTTGCCATTAATTCACAGGGTAGTTTAATTAGTTATAACCTTCCCTATAAAAACAGCCAGGCAGGGACTATCAGGTCTGTTGCTGTTTCCTTTCCTTTGCCTTTGTATTACTGTAGTTTTTTGACTTCTTAGACTCCTCAGATCTTGGGTATTGTACTAGCATTGAACCCTCTGTATGGATTAATCTTTTAGCTCCATAAGAGAAGTCTCCCACTTGAGTTGAATATAATAATTTGGCGACAGGGTAAAAAAATTGGTCAGTAAGCGTGCACAGCAAGGAGACAACGTGAGAAGGTGCGTCCAAAACAGTTGCAACCTCAACATTAATATGAGGAGCTGTAGTAAGGGAGTCGTTCCGCCCTTCACTTCCCTTTTCGCCATCACCTCGCCCCCCCTTTACCCCATCCACCTCGCCTCCCTTTACCCCATCCACCTCGCCTCCCTTTACCCCATCCACCTCTCCCTCCTTTACCCCTCCCTCACCATCATCCAAGCGAGGGAGGCGAAATGTGTCTGATCACCTGTACAGACATCACCTCATTTGCAGACAAGGTGGGGGCTAGACCTCTAATTTTCCCACCCCTAATACATGACTTGAGTTTGGTTTTATATTTCCACATATTTATAAAGAAATATTAGTAGCCCATTAAAGAGCAGTACTGTCCTTCGCTACCATAAGGGTAATGATTTTGTGTTGAAAATATTGCTGGAAGTGAATATAATGAAAATAATTGGTTTATAAATATATGTTGCTTGCGCCCCAGATGCTTTCTTTTAATATTGTGTGTGTGTGTGTGTGTGTGTGTGTGTGTGTGTGTGTGTGTGTGTGTGTGTTTCTGCTTCTGGATCCTACAGACCACATCAATATTAATGAAAGAGGAGGTTAGTAATATGATAATGATGATGGTTGATGGTGAAGATGATGATGATGATGATGATGATGATTGATGGTGGTGATGATGATGATTGATGATAATGCTGATGATGTTGATGGATGGTGATGATGATGTTGATTGATGATGGTGGTGATGATGTTGATTGATGATGGTGTTGATTAACGGTAATTGATGATGATGGTGATGGTGATTTAGTTACACATTTCTTTATCCAGCAAAATATCCCGTGAACTCATAATTACACTTGCCAGATTAGCAGTTTTATTACTTGACGTAGAGTTAGTTCCATTAAGCTGGAGATATTTTATTCTAATCACTTTTTTTTTGCAGTTTAAGTTTTTTCCGTAGCAATATTTTAGAGGTTTTTGTGCTTAGCGAATTTTAGCCACCTTCAAAGCAAGTTTGGTGACCATTTTGATTCTGGTCTGGCAGTTCCACTCATGCTGTATTCTTTTCACCTCAACTTGGCCCAGATTTTCGTCCTTTCACATTACGCAAGTCAGTGGCAGAAAAAGACAATGCTGCTGCTCTACATCCTCTCCATAGCACTTCTTCGCAATTATCATCATATTCTAATGTCAGTCCCTTATTAAAACTCAGAATTTAGGATGGAGCGACTGCAATTTTAAGCCAAGTTGGAGTGAAAGGAATATAGTTAAGCTTTATCTCTCAGTAAAATTCCCCGTTTCCTGTGGCTGCTACTTCCTGATGAACAAAACGTAATGCATATAGACACAAGGGAGCCTGGGCAGCTGTTCTGATTTCTTAATAACACAGAACACAGTATAACAGATGTTCTTGGCAACAGTCATACAGCTGCGGGTTTTATTTTGCCGTGGGCGTCTCTGCAGGTGTTGTGTATGTGAAGAATAATCAGGATGTGTGTGTGTGTGTGTGTGTGTGAGAGAGAGAGAGAGAGAGAGAGAGAGAGAAGGCAAGTGTGTAAAGAATATTGCGTGAAGACAAGAAAACGATTGGTGACTTATCAGGATATTCAAATGTGTGAAGTATAATTAGAATACTCCCTGTCTCACTGTCACAAAGCAAATTGAATATAAACCCAGTATATTAATAGTGTAAAAAAACAGGACTGGGGTAATGACGGGGGTTAACGCGGTGGAGTGTGTTGGGACTGACGAACTAATATGGGCAAATGTGAGGTAGAAGATAAAAGCAATGATTATATTTGGGTATAATAAATTTGTCTGTGTAGGTGATAAAGATGAGTATACGGTATGCTGTGGGTAGACTAAATGATATGTGCACGTCGATGGAAAGGGTAAAGATACCGGTATATTTAGATAATAATTAAACTGTGCGGATGTGGACAGAAAACAAAACAATTTGTTTCAGTATAATGAGATATGCAGATATTACAACAGACTAAAGAGGATGAATGGTTATAAGTAGTTAAGTTAGACAAAGAAGCCGACTAGATTATCTGAAGTAAACCGATTGTGGACAGAAAAGCAGACCAAGATAGACTGTGTTGAACCCCCGCAGAATGACTGAAACAAGGTGGTCTGGATATTTAGCAAGAGAGAGAGAATATGTTTAAGGAGATTGAGAAATGCAGGTGTTAAGGCAGACTCATACAGATTAACAGGTATATGTGTCTGCAGATGCGAAGGTTGGGCGTGGAAGACACATATGCTGTTGGTGTGTCAGGGCGCGAAGATTACAGGCAGGGGAAAAATATTGCTTTGTATCAGAGATCGTGTTATTTCAGTCTGATATGGTGCATTCAGGTGTGATATGAGTGACAGGTACACTTGCGCCAGACGACCAAGAGGGAAAAGAACGAAAGGAGAAAGGATGTGTACGTTAGGAAAAGGAGGAATGAGAAAAAATACGGCATTACGCAAGGGGGAAGAGAGAGGATACTGGAGTGAGAGAAACTGTTATGAAAGTATGGGGGGAACAAGAGAGGAGAGGATGAGAAAACAGGAGTGTCTGAGAAAGGAATGGGAACGAGAGGAGGTGTAGTGAAGTAATCTAAGGAGAAAGAAGAAATGAGGAATGAGAGAAACTGTGATGGAAGTAAGAAAGGAGGAAGATAGGAAATGATAAGAGGATTGTGGTTTCTAAGAGAGGAGTGTTAGAGAGAGGAAGTGCGATGGAACACGAGAGAGAGAGAGAGAGAGAGAGAGAGAGAGTGAGAGAGAGAGAGAGAGAGAGAGATTAAATACTAGGGGTGAGAAGGAGGAAAAGCCGTCCAGAACAGGTATCATTTACAAGGAAATTGGGGAGAGAACGATTATAATTGGAGAGAAAATGACGAGGAGAGAGAGAGAGAGAGAGAGAGAGAGAAAGGGAGAATACAGGAAGAACGTGATAAGGTGAGAAAGAAGAGAAATGAAAAGGAGCAGCGAACGTGACGTGAAAAAAGGAGGGAGTGAGAATGAATGTGTGTGTGTGTGTGTGAGAGAGAGAGAGAGAGAGAGAGAGAGAAAGGTGTAGTAGAGAGAGAGTGAGGGGGGCACGGTGCCAAGACGTAACCTGAGAGTGGCACGTAATCACTCCCAACACCCGGCACTGTTTTCATATCGTGATAACTACCCTGCTGCTCAGTTCACTACCACCATCCCCCAAGAGCTGCAGTGTTGGTAGGAATGTTGGTATTGGTGGTAGGAATGTTGGTAGTAGTGGTGGTAGGAATGTTGGTAGTAGTGGTGGCAGGAATGTTGGTAGTGGTGGTAGGAATGTTGGTAGTAGTGGTGGCAGGAATGTTGGTAGTGGTGGCAGGAATGTTGGTGCTGGTGGAAGGAATGTTGGTAGTAGTGGTGGTGGGAATGTTGGTAGTGGTGGCAGGAATGTTGGTGCTGGTGGAAGGAATGTTGGTAGTAGTGGTGGTGGGAATGTTGGTAGTGGTGGTAGGAATGTTGGTGGTGGTGGTAGGAATGTTGGTAATGGTGGTAGGAATGTTGGTGGTGCTGGTAGGAATGCTGTTGTTGGTGGTGGTAGGAATGTTGGTAGTACTGGTAGGAATAATGTCACTGTTAGGTCGTGGTGTTGGGAACGTTAGGTGTGGTGGTTGGAATGCTGGTTGTGCTGCTTAGAAGAGTGGTAGTAGTGGTAGGAATGTCTGTGGTAGTGGATGCGGTATTTGAAGAAGGAGTGGTAGTGGTGCTGGTTGGAGATGGTGGTTGTGGTTGGAATGTTGATGTCGTGGGAATGTTGGTAGTTATGGTCGGAATGTTGGTTAGTGCAGGTTGAAAGGAAGGTAATTCTGGTAGCAAGAATTTTGGTGATGGTGGTAGTGGTGGTAGCGGTTGTGGTAGGAATTGTAGTGTCAGTTTTATGAGAGAGAGAGAGAGAGAGAGAGAGAGAGAGAGAGAGAGAGAGAGAGAGAGAGAGCTCAGTCTGATACAAATCTTAATGGCTGAGAAAAAGAATAGATTGTCTCGGCAAGATACAAAGGAGAGAGAGAGAGAGAGAGAGAGAGAGAGAGAGAGAGAGAGAGAGAGAGAGAGAGGAGAGAGAAACAATACATCTGCTCCACACCTTACAGAGGAGTGTTTGTTATGATGGTGATGATGATAGGGGTGGTGAGGCCAGGATATCATTTGAAGGTAATTGAAGCGACGGTGGCAATTGTTTAGGCGAATGGTGCTCGTTTGCCTCTAATGGTTCTTGTTTTAGCTACGTTAAGGTGGTATTAGTTGAGATCATTAGGGAAGGGTTGAGCCACAGTGGTGCGAGGGAGTCTTTTGTGTTTTATAATTGATACCGTGGGGTGATTTATTAACTCAGCTCACACACATGCACGCGCAGGCACTGACACACACACACACACACACACACACACACACACACACACACACACACACACACACACACACACACACACACACACACACACACACACACACACACACACACACACACACACAGAGTCTTACAACCCTTAGAAGATTTTATTCAACTTATTGGGAAATGCCTCGTGTACCATTAGCATTAAAAACAATCCCCAGTAATTCCTCAAATATATGATGATTATTCTTACTATCAACAGGAGCTTTCATTCAGCCTGTAAGATAGTTTTCGTAGTTAAGGGAAGAGAATATGGGAAGTAGTCTTAAATAAGGCCTTCAGTACGATGGCGTCTCTCTCTCTCTCTCTCTCTCTCTCTCTCTCTCTCTCTCTCTCTCTCTCAACCACCAAGCACATGATTCATTTTTTTAAGGCAGAGCTATGGAAGTGAGGGAATTAATACTGAAATGGTTGAGCAGAGGACAGTTAGATATTTGCAACAGGAGTGGAATAGAGAAGGTAGGGACAGGGCAGCGGTAGAGGGAAGACGGTAATCGGACTGATCGTTTTGATAGTTGATGTGATTGTGTGTTGCCCTTGAGGACGATGGAGATGAGAAGTACTGAAAATTATGGATGATGGAACAGTAAGGTGATTAGGGAAGTTGACATAAACGGGGGAGCTAAAGAAATGCAAACGGGAAGGCCAGAACGATGAAACGCATGAATAATAATGTGTGCAATAGTTGTACCGTAAAAGACGATATTTAATGATACAGATAGAAAACTATATTGCTTGTTATGGAGGTAGAACTTGCCTGTGATTGGTGGTATGCTGAAGTAGTTAGAAATTGTCTGTGATTGATGGTATGCAGAGTTAGAAATTGTCTGTGATTGGTGGTGTGCGAGTTAGAAATTGCCTGTGACTGGTGGTATGCCAAGTTAGAAATTCATTGTGGTGGTATGCTCAGTTAGAAATTGTTTGTGACTGGTGGTATGCTCAGTTAGAAATTGTTTGTGACTGGTGGTATGCCAAGTTAGAAATTCATTGGTATGCTGAGTTAGAAATTGTTTGTGACTGGTGGTATGCCGAGTTAGAAATTGTCTGTAATTGGTGATAAGCTGAAGTTGAGTGGTCATGCTAACAACTTGATTACATGATGCCCCCTTGTTCGTAAGTGACGCGACGAAATTTAAACCATTTGTACTGTAGGTCACTGCTTCATTTAGGTGTTTAAATATGACTGCCTCAAGACGAATATATGTAGCTGAGAAAAGAAACTACCATGGCGTATTAGGAGGCTGATTTGCAAGGTTTGGATAAAAAATAATAACCTTAGAAATACAGTCTTGAAATAATTTTAGTTGTAAAGAAAAGTGTAAGGAGATCGGACCAGTAATCGTAAAACGGAATAGTGCCTTTTTAAGTGGTATACCTCTTCAAAGGGTAATTAAATGTAGGTAAAAAGTACACTGAAATGAGACCAATGCTAAAATCGAAAAACAGAACATTCGTGTATCCTCAAGCTGTGACATTTTTTTTATCAAGCTGGAAATATAAATGAGAGTATAAGAGGCGGGCGGGACAGCAAAGCAGGTTCCTTGGTGGGGCCCTGTGCAGCTGTTTTCGACAAGATGTTATTGTCCATAAACGTCTGGGGAGGGTAGCGGCCGACACCTGTTTCTGCCCACTCACACACCCGCCCTGCATCCATCACGCCGCCACCTCCTTCTCCCCCTCCTCCCTTCCCCTGCCCAACCTACCCCTGCCTTGTCCTGCCTAACCCTATCTTGTTTTGTCTCGTCCCTACCCTACCCTGCCTATTCGTACCCCTTCCCTACACTTCCCATCTTACCCATTTCCTGCCTTACTCGTCATATCCTTTCCTTTCCCTTACTCTACTATGTCCTACTTTATTCTGACCCTGTCTTGTTCTGTCATATCCCTACCCTACCCTACTCTGGCCTGCACATCTTACCCCTTCCATGCCTTGCCCATCTTATCCCTTCCCTGCCCGACCATAACCTACCTTATCCTGACCCTATCTTGTTGTGTCAAGTCCCTACCCTACCTAACCCTGCCCTGCTCGTCCTAGCCTTCCCTGCCCTGTCCTGCCTTTCTCTTCCGGAACCGTATCTTCTTTTATGTCGTCCCTACCCTGCCTTGCCCTGCCCTGCCCTATTTTGACCATCGATTGCATTGTTCAGCCATATCCCTACCCTGCCCTGCCTTGCCCTGCCTTTCCCATCCTACCCTACTCTGACCGGATCTTGTTCTGTTACCCTATCCTACCCTGTCTACTCCCTGCCCACCCTACCCCTGTCAAGCCTCCGCGTAGCTTCACAGTACCACCTCTCTGCTACCCATCCTTCTCTACCTTTTCAAGTTCCGCGCCACGTTCAGAAATAATCTCGTAGGGAAGAGGTGCAGTGAGTCTCCTTACCCCACGAGAGCAGAGTCCAGGGTAAGAAAAAGACATCTTTCCATCAGCAGTCGTGTTTGCCTCTGGGTGACGGTCGGTGTTGGTGTAATCTTGAGTCGTTTGCATCATAACCACCAAGACCCACCCCAATCCAACCTTGACCTCCCTTCCTGAGTCTGGTATTAAAAGAAGAAGAAGAAAGAAGCATAATGGCCGCTGTATTACACAACCAGTTCTTTTTTCTTTTTTTCCGTGTTTCCCTTTCCTCAGGCGAGCGTCGGCGTGGCATAAATCCGGTAGGGCGGTAAACAGTGACTCCCTTGGCCCCATATTCTTATCACTTTCGGTACAATGATGTCTTTTTATCATGCTACCACCAGACGATTTTATTCTCCCCACACCCAGACGATTGTAGTCAGCTTAGCACCTTCAGTACACATACGTCGTTTATTTTCGCTTATTTCGATGGTTGTATTAGTTTTAGATAAGGCTTCTCGTATTGCAGAAGTTACTAAAGGCTGTGTCAAACCCTTCCAGATCGAAAAATCACTACGAAGCTGAATAAAATCGTCTGAAGGCAGTTAAAATAAAGTTAAAAAATGACATCGGCATGAAGGGTTCTGAGAGAGAGAGAGAGAGAGAGAGAGAGACCTCCCGTAGTGAAAGGGTTAAGAATACCGTCTTCTGTCAGTGTTGGTGCTCAGACGTGTTCCCAGCCACAAATGTAACATTCCTTACAAACACACACACACACACACACACACAGACACACACACACACACACACACACACACACACACACACACACACACACACACACACACACACACACACACACACAACCTTACTCTCCCCCAGCCTGTTCCTGCCATTTGCTGTCTGTTACCCGTCACCCATAAACCTATCCATCTATCCCCCTTCCCTCCTCCTGTCTTTCATCCAATTCCTGTCTGCCGCTGTCTGTTATCCAGGAGATTCAGTAGCCCTGTCCATCTATCCTTGTCTACTCCTGTCATCTGCAGTCTGTTCCCTGTCAGTCTGCGGGAAGCCTATCTATCTGTCCTCCGCCACTATTCGCATCTCTCACGTTGTCCATTCCGGCCGTCAATTCGCCGTCAATTCCAACACCCTTGTCTGTTGCCGTAATCTGGTGTCTGCTTCTTAATAGCCTCGGCCTCCTGTCGCCATTCTCTTGGGCTCTTCGTGTGTCTCGGCCTTTTTATGCCGGCTTCTGGCTTGTCGGTCAGTCCTAAGCCCTTTTCTGTCTGCCTATCTTTTTATGTTTTTGTAATCTGTCGTCTGTCCTCTGTCAACCTCTGTACAACCTATCCATCTACTCTCCTCCGTTGTTCCTGGCTCGATCTCACCCTTTTTTTTCTGCCTTATTCTCTCATTCCCAGAACGCTTTGTGTATCTGTCTGTGTCCCTACCATCTACTCTCATTTCCACATCACTTTTGGCAGTCTTTCCGTCTTTCCCTGACCGCTGCTTCATCCGTTACCTGTGTATTGTCTATTCAGTAGCGTCCTTCTCTTTCCTTGCCTGTCTCTGTCATCTGTTTTCCATTCCTCCATCACTAATCCTGTCACTTTACTTCCCGCTGTTTGTTCTCCGTCAGTTTCTATTTAGCTGTCATCCATGTCTGTCACTTCCTGTTTTTCATCCTCCAGCCTTGACCTTGTTAACCTCTTCAACTAACGTCTTTTTCACATAATTCTTGCGATCCCAGAATAGGTTTTTCAGCTTAAGGAGACATTGAACGGGAGGAGGGCAGCTAAAACAGTCTCTCCTGACCAGAATAAAAGGTCTGAAAGTAGATAGAATTAAATAAGAAAGGTGTAGTAACTTACCCCCCTCTCAATCCAGTGACGAAATTTCTCTCTCTCTCTCTCTCTCTCTCTCTCTCTCGACGATTTTATTCATATTAGGGGACGCTTTACGAAGTGGAAGGGTAAACTATGGCCCTAATTCACCTCTTTACACCTGCACACCTTACACCTACACACTCTTCGTAAGTTGAATATTGCGTGTAGATAATAAGAAAATACTGCATGGGATTGAAGGGGCTAAGTCCAGTAGAGTAGAAGCGCATGTCTCACTCTATCCCAAACGTCTCCTGGCAGACTGTGCCCCACCCATTTCCAAACCCGCCCTTGTCCCCTGTCAGCTGCCCGTCTCACTCCTGTCCCTCTCTCTCGCCCCTCCCACTCATGTCCCTCTCTCTCTCGCCCCTGCCACTGCTGTCACTCTCGCCCCTGCCACTCCTGTCCCTCTCTCTCGCCCCTCCCACTCCTGTCCCTCTCGCAATCGCCCCTCCCACTCCTGTCCCTCTCTCTCGCCCCTGCCACTCCTGTTCCTCTCACTCGCCCCTCCCACTCTTGTCCCTCTCTCACTTGTCCCTCCCACTCCTGTCCCTCTCTCTCGCCCCTCACACTCCTGTCCCTCTCTCTCGCCCCTCTCTCTCGCCCCTCGCACTCCTGTCCCTCTCTCTCGCCCCTCGCACTCCTGTCCCTCTCTCTCGCCCCTCGCACTCCTGTGCCTCTCTCTCGCCCGTCCCTCCTGTCTTTGCAGATTCAGGATGTGGTGGTGTAAGTGGTGGATAATAGTTGGGGTCAGTCCAAAGCTGATGAAAATCGTCAGTCAGTGCAAAAGCTACCGGTAGTGTATATTTGTTTGATTTAAAGGATATTTTCGTAAAGGAGGAGTTAATTAGAATGTCTAATTTCTTCAACACTATGGATCCTTTTAAGAGAGAAAATATATATATATGTTATAGATGTTTTAGTGATATGATAAATTCTCTTATTTTGAAAATTAATGATATTCTGAACATTTACTATGTCGTTAGCTGTATTCAAATGTTATTCTTGTCTTAAAACTTGTGAATATTGCAAATAAAATTCTTAAGATTTTCAGTATTGCAGTTAGTATGGATATAACTGTCCGTGAAATAGAAGTCTTAAAATTGTTTGTACAAATGGTATTCTGAATTAGTCTGTCGTAAATAGCTGTCTGATAAATCGTTAATGTGTAATTCGTAATGTAAATATTGCCTCTCGTAAAATGTTATCTGTAATGCCAAAGGCTCCTAAAATACCGATGCTCTCCAGTTCTTGGCTCGTTTTCTCGTCGGTTAAGGAACACCTCTTCCTGAGCGATTTATTTTTAGATATGGGTGGTTAATATCCTTTTGTGCTCTATTTATGCAGAATATGGCGATGTTGGAAGGATTCAGCTTACACAGAAGAGGACAGTAAGGTGTAATAAACAACACAAATCGCTTAGGAAAAGGTGTTAGGGAGAACGATTTGTCAGCTGAGAGAAATACTACTTGTTCGTGTTTTCAGATGGGGGACCTATTTTGTGTTTATATTTTGGTTAATGCCAGACGATTTTATTCAGCACCAGACGATTAATTCATTTTGGAAGATAGCCCTCAGGTGTGTGTGTGTGTGCGTGTGTGTGTGTGTGTGTGTGTGTGTGTGTGTGTGTGTGTGTGTGTGTGTGTGTGTGTTTACAAGATGAACAGAGAAAGGAAAAACAAATTAAATAAACTAAATATTTCATACGCCAGATTACAGGTGTCATCCATTCAAAGGTTTGGGCCTAAGATACGGAGATGAGAACCGCGGCAAAGCGCCTCATGAGATCTGCGTCTACTATAGGTGGAGTAGAGACGTAGTATTGTTTTAATATTCTGAGTAATAGCACCAGGCGATTTTATTCAGCTGTAGTCAGCGGTCACAATCAGCCTTCATTAACTCCTTCAAGACGTCTCCTAAGATGAATAAAATACTACAACTACTACTACTACTACTACTACTAACTACTACTACTACTACTACTGCCACCAGATGTCCCCCCTGAATAAAAATCGTGTGTCGGTAACAGGTTAAAAGCGAGAGACGTCACGGTAATGCTGGGTTTAACTTTACGATCGTTTGGCTAATGGGGCGATCTGGTGTCGAGCCCATCCAAGTAGTACATGGTCTCCGTCAGGGAAGTTTCAATTGTTTACCCGGCTAAATATACGACTGCACACGCTCTTCCCCTCCTCCTTACTCAGACTTTACACACACACACACACACACACACACACACACACACACACACACACACACACACACACACACACACACACACACACACACACACACACACACACACACACACACACACACACACACACACACACACACACACACACACACACACACACACACACACACACACACACACACACACACACACACACACACACACACACACACACACACACACACACACACACACACACACACACACACACACACACACACACACACACACACACACACACACACACACACACACACACACACACACACACACACACACACACACACACACACACACACACACACACACACACACACACACACACACACACACACACACACACACACACACACACACACACACACACACACACACACACACACACACACACACACACACACACACACACACACACACACACACACACACACACACACACACACACACACACACACACACACACACACACACACACACACACACACACACATTTTTCCCTACATTCAAGCTTTTGTCCCACCCTCACTGTTCTTTCCCATTTAGGATTTGTTTCTACACATTCATGACTCCTTCAGGGATTCATACTTTTACGTAAGATTCAGACCTTTGCACAGCGTTCAGTCTTTTTCCCGACGTTCAGACTTTTTACACTCAGGCCCTGTAATTCGCGTTCAAACTTTTCTCCTATGCAGAATTTACCTCACGCTCCTTTATACCAGACTTTTATTTGACTCTCAGACTCTTCCCTTCATCTCAGACCTTCCCGCACACTCGCATCCCTCTTTCTTCCCCACACCTGTCCCCGTCCTCACCAGTCCATTCCTCAATCGTCCCGACTGAAATGGCCGCGTATAAAAGTACAATGCACGTGTTGGAAGGTCGTGTGATTGTGTCCGTGGGCTTGGTACGAGGGTATTATATGTCTGCATGGTGGAGTAGGCTTGTTTTGCCAGGGATGCGTGTTTTTGCTGTCTCCCTGATTGGATTACCGTGTGTGTGTGTGTGTGTGTGTGTGTGTGTGTGTGCCTTGAGACTGTCGCTGCTAGTCTGTTTAACCCTTTCACTTGGACGGGTTTTCCTCAGCTGAATGGCACTAACCACACTGAAATTGCTCTTTGTGTCCATTGTACTGAAGGAAGGAAGGAAGGAAGGAGCTGGAGAGTCCTTAGCGATTTTGAACTCTCAGTTATGCAGGAAGCTAGAGTAGTCACTGTACATCAGCGTAGACACTGCCACATTGCCCAATCTTACGCTTCCATACAATATATTACCTCACTTCATTGTGCTACCCTTCACACACTTTACACTGCCTCACCTCACACTGTCACACGATACAGCTCAACTCACATTGCCACACTGCGCTCGCTCACCTCACACTGCCACACGACACACTGCCGTGCCTCACACTTACACGCCATGTCTCTCCTGTGACTATGATACCTTCAGTACGATGACTTCTTTTTTTCGTTTAATCTTTCTGTCGCCAGATGATATTATTCAAATTAGAGGACATCTTTCTAATTGCAAGATTTAGTGTCATCCTTCATAAACCCCTTCATTAATAAATGTCCCTCCTGATTTTAATAACGTAACTTGGAGGTAGCAAAAGCAAAAATGATTAAATTGCCATCATGCTAAAACTTAACTTCAGTTATCTCAGTTTTCACTTGAGTTGATTCACCCCTCTTATGATGCCGAGAGAGGCTCAGATTTCTGCGTAGCATCTCAAGTCTTGCATATATTTGTGAACTAAACATCCTATCGCTTGAGACCAAGTACATAAAAAATATTACTGGTACGACGAGTTACTGAGATAGATAGAGAGCACGAACTTTGACCTCCTTCAATTCCAGACTCACTTTTGTTGATTCACTCTTTTTATGCCTGAGACTGGTTAGTTACTGATATGAATAAATAATAAATGAAAACGGTATTTGACTTAACGCGCACTTTGGATGCTTCGCCCTTCCGATTCTGCATCGGGTTAGTTACAAAAGATCGAGAAGTAACAAGCGTGCACTTAACCCTCAATTAACTCACTCTGGTTGCTTGGTCCTCTTTCTGACTGCGGGCGGGGCCTCATATTTCCGCGTGGCATCTCAAGTCTTGCGCTCTAACGTGGTGAAATATCCCGACAAGAGCCACTATACCTCTCACCTCGGCCATCCCTCGCACAACCCCCCCTCCCACGTCCACGAATAAAAGTGAGTATAAAACAAGTCACTTTTTTTTCTTTTTTCGCTCTTTTTTAGGGAGGCGAGTAGGAACAAATGAAGTCTAAGATGCAGTAGATGAAACAAAAAGCAGTGTTAGGATAGAGGTGTGTACTGTAAGGTATATTTTGTTAGCGCTGGAGTTGACATTTCCTTCACCGCCACCCCCTCTACCCCACAACATGAAGACTTAGAGATGCACACGAAACGGTTTGCCATCCTTCGCCCCACCATACCTTCGTCCACCAATAAGGAAGAACACGATATGAGTATGCCTTCCGTCGCACCATCGCTCTCCCGTCCACGAATAAAGATGAACACGAAACAAAAATGCCATCCCTCGTATCGCCATGCCCTGGTCCACGAATAAAGGTGCACACGAAAGAGCCGCCATCCCTCCCCACACATACATCCACGAATGAAGAACATGAAATAAATATGCCATCCCTAGCACCGTCATCCGCTGTTCACAGAGAAAGTTGAACACAAAACAAGTATTCTCAACCCATCTGTCTCTCGCACTGCCATCCCCCTGCACGTCCACGAATAAAGATGGAGACGAAACCAGCATGTTATTCCTTGCACTACCATCCCTCCTCCATCTCTAGCACCTCGGCGAAAAACAGGAACACGAAACAATTATTCTTACCCTAGCCATCCTCCGCAAAACCATCCCAGCATCACCCCAGCCCAAGGAATAAAGATGCACACGAAACAAGTATTGCCGGAGAACACCCAGTCAGTGGCCGTCGCAGGTGGGGAGATGGATGCTTCAAGTGGCCCATTGACGAGCCTATCACTCGATCTGGCCCCCCAGTTACAAAGCTGCCTGAGCTGAAGCTGTGTATAAGATTCCTGGTTTGTGCTTTTGTCTTCACTCGGCCCGTTTTCATGCACTTTACAGCCAAATTAGAGTGAATAATTAGCCGAAAAATATTCACACAAAAATTATTCTTGAAAGTAAAGGAAAATGCTGTTGGAGTCTTGTTTAGAAGGATAACTAAGATTTTTATTGATACTTCTCGTGGCCTCCAGTGAAGCAAGCAGAGAAATTAAGGGATTCCTGATTATAATAATGTGAAGTCGTGTTTGTTCTGAAAACAGACAGAGATCCTTTATAAATACCGCCTTATGACCGGCAACACATCAGACAGATATAGAGAACAAAGAGCAAGTAGTTTGGACAATGATTCCTAATTATATTAAGAATACTGCGGAGAGTAATTTATGGCGGAAATTGACAGAGGTCCATTATGAAGACTTCCCGTGACCTTCAGTGCATCAGGCAAGCAAAGTCCAGAGAGCAAAGGGACATTCTCGTAGACTTAAGAGCCTCTGGTGGCACATCTTTCTTACCAGTTTACTTTTGGATATGGTACGGTACGTAAATATTGTCTTGTATGTAATTATTGGATTGTTTGTGGGAATTGAAAGGGGATAATTGGCACGAAGGTGAAAATTTAGGCTTAATATTAAAGATAAATCACGGAGAAGTGCAATAGGGCCTCCCGAACTGATGAGAATAGAGACCAAAGGAGTGAGGGCCAGTGATGCCTGCTCTTATCGTGCCGCGCCCAACACCTTGTCAGCGACCGTGATGGAAGACCTCGCTTCACGGAATACCTTCTTTCACTCACGGCTTTGAATTCGCTCCCTCATATCTTTGAATTCGCTCCCTGTGTGTGTGTGTGTGGGAGGGAGCGACTTGATTCAGAGGTATATTTACTCAGTTCACAGCAGGAAGTGTGGTGGTCTTCGGACTTTTCTTTTTATTTACACACACTAAATTCACTTGGTCTGTGTGTAGTTTGGGAGATTGATTTATAAGTTTATTTCCTGAACTAAATGCAGGAAACGTGTGTGGCTGGTGGTACTATCATTCACATTTCTTAATTCATTTGGTTAGGCATTAGTAGGCGATTATTTTAAGCTAAGGGAGGGCTTTGTAACTGGGAGGGGTTAGATATAGCCTTCATTAACCTCTTCACCACTGGAGGTCTGTCTCAGGTTGATTGTTGGTCCGGAGGTATAAAGAATAAATCAGTAAAACACGTCACCAAGATTCAAGGGGTCTTGAAGCATGAGAAGAGATTGGACAGTTTTTAGGACTGATGTGTGTATCTGTGTGTAATAGGAAAACACACACACACACACACACACACACACACACACACACACACACACACACACACACACACACACACACACACACACACACACACACACACACACACACACACTCTCTCTCTCTCTCTCTCATTTACCTGTCAATTCGCCTCCTTCACCTCAGCGCACCTGGCCAACCACACTCACCTGCGGAAGAGGGGAGATACACTTTAGTTATAACCTACACGATGGGGAAATTTACGAAGCACCTTTCACATACATAAAAATCCAAATAGATAAGTATAATTATAATAACTAATCGGTATCCCATCTTCCTAATGTTAGTTCTTTAATAATTCTCCTCCCATTTTCCCGTCGTACGCTTCTCACCTGTAATTTCCTTCGGCCAAACACCTGGATTGTGGACCATTGTGTTTTGATATTTATAATCTGATCTTGATGTTGGATTCGTGTGCTATAGTTCTTTCACGTTAACTTGGCCCATACTTTTGTCCTTTTGCAGCTTACTTCGCGTAGCTCAGAGGCAGAAAAAGACAATACTGTGCGGCCCTACATTAATTCCATTGCAGTGCTTCGTTACCTGCATCATAGTGCAGTGTTAATCTAATGTTACAACACAACATTCAGTTTGGGGAGAGGTCAATTTTAGGCCAGGTTAGAGTAAAAAGAAATACGTTATGTTTGTTTAATGTTCCTTTTGTGTTTTTGCCCTTCTGCACAAATATACTGCTAAATCTATCAGTCACTTTCTGAATGCATGCAGCTTTGTGTGTGTGTGTGTGTGTGTGTGTGTGTGTGTGTGTGTGTGTGTGTGCGTGTGTGTGTGTAAATCCACCCAGCATGTGTTAGTTATTTTTTTATTTTTATTTGTATTTTGTGTGCTTTTTATGTGTTTATTCTTTCTGTTTGTCTAGCTGTCTCTCCGTCCAAACATATACTGGTGATGGGGCAGCCACGATAGCGCCTCAAGTGATGTTTCGTGTTTTGGTGTGAGGTTTGGTTGGACTGGGCGATGGTAAATATATCTCTTTCCTTTCAACCCACGTGCATGCAGATCACATCAAGGCCACTTCCTTTGCCGCAGCTCTGGTTGATAGCGGCAACCACATAGCGTGAAGCAAGAAGTGGGTTGTTTTGTTTTTGCACTCGCACATAAACACTTCCGTGACAGTGGTAGTGGTAGAGTAGTTGAAAGAAGTCACAATAGTAGACTGTCAAAGAAAGAAGTGTGAGGCAGGTTAAAAGACAGTAGTGGACATTCTCAAAGGCTGAAGTTTGAGGCAAGTTTAAAGGAATTCACAATAGGGGACACGTTTGAAGGCTGAGGCAGGCTAAAAGACGTCACACTAGCGGACATTCTCAAAGGCTGAAATTTGACGTGTGGGCGCAGTTTTGCATGGATGTTTGCAGGCCTGTGTTTAGTGTTATTGTTCAGATTAATACCAGACGAATTTGTACAGCTGAGGAAATGCCAGTCCCTTCCAATCCGACAGACTATTAGACTAAGCTTATCAGAAATTTTTGATATTGAGAGTGTTAAATTTAGCCTCCGTTACTCCCTTAAACACGAGAGGTCTTTCTTAAGCTTAATAATGCCTTCTGTAAATAACAATAATAAAAAGAACAAGACGTCATCGGGGTGAAGAGGCAAGCAGTAAAGAGTTAAAACACCATTAACATAAATTACCTTAATCGCGCAAATGCTTTTATGCCTATTTAAATTTTTATGTTCTCTGAGCCTTGACAGTGGCTTTATTAACCTCAAAAATCTTACTACTTTAATAATTTGGAATGCAGCTCATAACGAGGCTGTAAGTCACGCCCAGTGAACTTTACTTGTTTACCCTCTTTCAGCTGTTTTATTCCCTTCATTCTCTGCATTATTCTCAGTGCTTTCTTCACTAGTTATCCTCACGTCTCTTCATTCGTTTATCCTTATTACTCTCAGTTTGTTTATTGTCATTACTGTCTTCCTTCACGTGCTGATCCTCATTTAGAAGTTATCCCGTATTCATCTTTTTATGCAAAGAAGAAACACCCAAGGGAGAAGGGGCATAGGCAGAGGGAGTGCAGGATGGGGAAGACAGTTTCAGAGTTACTTGTTGCATGCATGAATCACTGAAAGTATTGGTTGTTTCTTGCATTGGAAACCTACCGTACTTTATTCATCCACTCATTAATCCTCGTTATTCACGTCATTCACTCATTTTTCACTCATTTGTTATCATCTCAATCAAATGGTTTATCCTAATGCACATGTCATCCTCTCCATACACTTACCCCCATATTTCGTTTAATCCACTGCCTGGCTAACGAAATCCACTGGTTTATCCTCATTAATCTCTTCATTCGCATGCCTATCTTCATTCAACTGTTAAATATTCATCACCTCTGCCTCCCACCCTGGCCCCACAACCCTTGAATCAACATTTTTACGCCGGGAGTCCTTGGGTATTGCTTCATCTCTCATTGACACGTACCAGCTGAACCAAAACACAGCGCCAGTGGTTGTTATATCAGTCCTCTAATTTCTGTGCCTATTTATTTATTTATTTATTTTGTATTATTTTGATATATGGCTGTCAGTCACTGGCATAGGGGCCCAGGTTGTTTAGCCCCCCCCCTAAAAAAAAAAAAAAAATGTTTTTGATCTAATGCTTTTTCCTTTTTAAATATGATAGTCAAACAACGTAGGTTAAGTACCCTAATAAATACTGTAGAAATCTTGGTCAGAGAGCCTAATCTAAATACCCTGACAAATAGAAGCCAAGCAGACAAATCGCTATCCAGTTCAAATCCTAAGCATATCAGTAGCTAAGCTTAACTAAACATTCATAGTGGGTGGAGAGGGAGGCAGTAGATCGTACAAAAGTGAAGGGAAGGTACTGCACCTCGATAAGACTATGGACTTGCATGGGTCTTCGTTTTAGTGCGTGTCTTTTACATGTGTGTGTGAAATTATGTGAGGTCTGTGTTTTTTTTAATCCTTGTTTTAATTTTCCTAATCAAACGGAGGGAGTGACGTTTGACATTACACTGCCAGGTTAAGGTATTTCAACAACTGTATCGTGTTAATCAATCAGTCAGCAAGAAGGAGCATGCAGAATTCAACACCCGTACCCTATAAGTTTGATGCTGAAATATTAGTCAGAGCTAGACCTTTGACCTTAACCTATGACCTTGGCCTTCCCCCTTTTTTCCCTGTCGCTGCTCTTCCTTCAAAAACAGATCTTTGATGATGATGTTGTTGATGTTATTGTTGTTGTTGTTGCTCTTGTTGTTGTTGTGGCACCAGGCTCATGAGAAACGTGAACCCGGTGGACTTCGGACTAAAATTACCCTTCTCCCGGATTCCTCCATTCCCCTTTTAGGAGGTAGGGAGGGAGTTGAGGGACGTGTGAATAGCCAGGCAGCTTCATAGTCGGGTCATATCGATGCCACCGCGTTAGGCGTCCCTCTCCAGCACCACAGCTCTTAGTTACGAAAAGGAAAGGGATCGCAAGTTCGTTTAATCTCCTCCCCAGTGCCTAAGAGCTGGGAGGATAGAGTTGGCACGGGTCTGGCTTGTGTTTTCCGCAGCTCCTCTGACGCACCCTACTAAGACGTCTCCCAGTAAATCGGTTGCAATTTTCGGCTTGTGTAATTGGAAGATATGTGGCTGCCTCAGACTGGGAGCAGGCAGTGTGGGTGGCCTCCCGTGCTTGTGAGTGGTGGTTATGGGCGTGTGGAGTGGTGGGAAGTAGGAGGGGAGGTGTGGGGGTGGGAAGTAGGAGGGGAGGTGTGGGGGTGGGAGGGGGGAGTGAGGTGTGTGTGTGTGAAGTTGGGTGGGGATAGGGGATTTGTGTGTGGGGGGGGGTAGGTGTGTGTGTGTGGGAGGTAAGTATGTGTGGGGTGGGGGGGGTAGGTGTGTGTGTGGATGTGAGTAGGGGTGGAGGGTTTGAATGTGGGTGTGGGGGTGTGTTTTACTTTTGTGGGGTAGTTATGTGTGGCTGTGTGAATCGCTTGTTTGACTGAGGTGTTTGTGTGTGGTTTTGAATGGTAGGTGGTTGTTTATGGATGCGTGTCGTGTTTGTGAGAGGTGGCTGTGGTAGACTGAATGGGATAGTTTCACGAGGTGCTTGTGGGTGGTAATTTTTTGCTAGTTATGTTCGTACCAGTTCGTGATGGTTCTTTTGACCTTGATAACGCGAAATAATGTGAGAGGTGGCTGTGATATACGTGAATTGGGTATTGTTTCATTTTATTATCATTATTATTATTATTATTATTATTATTATTATTATTATTATTATTATTAGGTGGTTGGCAATGGTTACGTGCTGTGCTTGTTCTTAGTTGTCATTGTTTGTTTGTGGTAGTTCAGAAGTGGTTAGGTCTGGTTATATGCAGTGTTTGTATGAAGTGTAAGTGGTATGACTGAATTGGGTAGTTGTGTTTGTGTTTAAGTGAGGTGCTTGTATGTGGTGCTTGTGGCTGACTGCTTGAAGTAGTTATAAGGAGTATTTGTGTGATGATGTGAGGCGGTGTAGTAGGGACAGTAGCACACAGAAAAGCAAACAGTGCGAACATTCATAGTCTTACTGATCTTACGAGGCTTTGTAGCAAGATAAAATATAACTACGGCATGATATATATTCTTTGTTAACAAGGAAATATTGTCTGTACGGGAGGACGTGTGAAGGATATATTGCTAGTTATGAAGGAGTAATGGAGGGAATTTTGCTTGGACTGAAGGATGGGAAATGAGGATGTGTGTTGATGTTGGAGTAAGGCCTTTTTATTGCTGCCACCGTTAATAAACTCTGGGATTAGGCATCTGCTAATAGATAGATAATGGGGTGTTTCTGCTGTCGCGATGGACGATGCGAGCGGTTGTTTGAAACTGTTAAGGATCGTTAGTGACGGCTGTGTATAATGGAAGTGTGGGTTAATTTAGGGCTGTTGAGATGCGATAAGGTAAATTGTGTTGTGGTAATGGAGGCTGGAGGTGAAGGTTAATTTCATTCATCGGTGTACGTAATTGCAGGTGATGATGGGTGTAAATGGCTGTCTGTAGTAAGAGAGGTAGTGGGTGTGAACGATAGTGGAGGTATGATGCTTTATGTCTTGGGGTGGCGTTGGTGAATGGACGAGAAGAAATATAGGTGATGCCTTGTGTGGTGTGGTACGGTGAATAGGAAACGCCTCTGTGAATGATCGTCGGTGTTAGTGGGATGACTGTATGATCATGACAGGTGGTGGTGATGCATAGACAATAGTGAATGAATAAGTGATGAATAAGGAGTGTTTATATCAATGGTCGTCGGTGGTAGTGAATGACAGTGAATGCAAAGTAATGACTGAGGCTGGAATGCTACTTGGATAAGAGTAAATGTATGTTGACTTGGGTGGTAAGGGTGAATGAATTTCGTGGGCTGTAGTAAGATGCAAGTGAATAAGGCTTAGTGATGAAAGTAGTGGCAGTGATGAATAGACGATAGTGAATTCATACCCTAGATCTCGTGGGGTGAGAGTGGGTGAAAAATAAACATGGGTGGCCGTGAGTGGTGTTGCTGGTGAATGGTAGTGAACTGTACGGGGAGTGTTGACATGGCTGAATATATATGTGGCGTCAAGCATGCGTAACGAGGACTAAAAATGATTATGGGTGGAAGAACAGTATGCTAAAGAGTGGAGGTGTTGTACGGATAGATGGGAGAGGTCGGGGGTAAGGGGTGTTTGAGGGGATAGTGTGTGTGTGTGGAGGGGATGAATGTGTGTTTGGGGGGGAAGGTGGTTGTGTGTGTGTGTGTGTGTGTGTGTGTGTGTGTGTGTGTGTGTGTGTGTGTGTGTGTGTGTGTGTGACATTTGGATTGAACTGTTGTGTGTACTAAAGGCGTGTGTTATGTACAAAGGGAATTCCGTGAGGGTGCGTAGTGAGCACGTGTTTAAGGTGTGATGGGGATGTGAGAGTGTGGTGTGGTGGAAGTATAGAACGGATGTGGTGGGGATGTAGGGGGGTGAGAATGTGGTAGGGATATGGGATTGTCCTGAGAATGTGGTGGGCGTGGTGGAGTATGGTGCGATGTGATTGTACAGAAGTGTGGTAAGGAAATGGGTGTGAAGATGCGGTGTTCTTTGTGGTAGGGATGTTGTTATGTAGTATTAAGTGTGGCGTGAGTGTGTTTAATTTGTGGTTAGTTGTAGTGGAGTGTGACTGGAAATGATGTATAGGAATGTGTGTAATGAGTATTGATGTGTAGGGAGTGTGAGGAGGTAGGTGATGCTTGTGTGAGTGTGTGCCTTGGGTGTGTGTGCAGGTGCGTGAGAGGTGTTGATGCATTCGTGCGGGTGCGTTAGGGGTCTGATTTCGTGCGTGTGGGTGCGTGCGTGCGGGTGTGTTGGGTGCTAATGCTCGGGTGACACCGGGGGAGAGCGAGGGCCAGGCACAGTGCCAAAACGAAACCCGACCCTCACTAGTAATCACAGACTCTCTCTCTCTCTCTCTCTCTCTCTCTCTCTCTCTCTCTCTCTCTCTCTCTCTCTCTCTAATTATGTGTGTGTGTGTGTGTGTGTGTAAGAGAGAGAGAGAGAGGTATATGTATATGTAATATTTTCTTCTGTCTGTCTGACTGTCTCGTTTTTCTCTCTTCACATCACCCTCTGTCTGTTTGTATCCTTACTCGCTTCTTATTTATTTTTACCTCAGAACCTTATCATAGTCAGGACGTACCTTTTTCTGTCCTTGCTCCACTTTTCATCCTTAATTTAAAACAACTAATTTAGCCTTCCACGAATGCCTAAACCTTACCTACATTTGGCCCACCTTTGGCAAAAACAATCATCACCTTTGAGCTCAGTCTAAGAATATCCTTTCGTGTTTGTCAACAATCCCACGTATTTACTTTAATTATAAGGCAGAGACTGGGTGTGGAGTGAAGGTGTATCTTTTTCAGCGTGGGTGTAGGCGTGTGTTGTAGCTGTGATGAGGCGTGTTAGGGTGTTTTGTGTGCGGGTGCTTCCAAAGTCATTAAAGGGTGATAGGGTGTGTTAGTGAAGGGGGGGGGGGTTGAGGCTTTGTTTGTGGATGGTGGGCCTCTTTGGTGTTGGTAATTGGGTTGATGTTGTTGTTGTTGTTTGTCGTTGGTGTTTGCTATTATTATTATTATTATTATTATTATTATTATTATTATTATTATTTCTACTACCACTTCTACTACTACCACCACTACTACTACTGCTACTGACTGCTTCTACTGCTACTTTTACCAATTACGACTACCACCACCACCACCACCACCACTACTACTACTACTACTACTACTACTACTACTACTACTACTACTACTACTACTACTACAACTACTACTACTACTACTACAACTACTACTACTACTACTACAACTAGTACTACTACTACTACTACTGTTAATATAAGTAATATTATTTGTTTCTTGCGTAATTCTTTTTATTCTAATTACATTTTTCGTTTCATGTTCTTTATTTTCGATGCTTATAATATTTATCTCTATGTTGGTAATTTTTGTAATCAACATTTAAGAAATTTGAAACAATACATACACGAAACCAAAATATTATACTTAGTCCTGAGGGAAGTGTGTGTGTGTGAGAGAGAGAGAGAGAGAGAGAGAGAGAGAGAGAGAGTCAGTCAGTCAGGTAGTCAGTGGAGAAAACGAGAGTCAGTCGGGAGAGTTAGTCAACCAGGAGTATATGAGTTAGATTCAGTAATTAAGGAGCTAGTGGCGAAACAAAATCTCTTCACAACATAAACTCTCTTCCAAAGATCTCCGGAGGTCGCGTAGCCGAAAGATAAAACAGACGACCACCCCACGACACCCCAACACTGACGAATGCCGAGTGTAGTTGGGTGTAGAGGTGTGGGAGTGGGAAAATAGGTGAGAGAGACACTGAAACATTAAGCATATTCTGAGAGGGTAAACATTGAGAGTTTGTAACTTTTGCCTCCGTCTCAAAGGGTCTCGTGGTTTTCGTTTTCTTGATGGTTTTGGTATTCTCTCTCTCTCTCTCTCTCTCTCTCTCTCTCTCTCTCTCTCTCTCTCTCTCTCTCTCTCTCTCTCTCTCTCTCACAACACACAGCAGTACACAGACCAAAAGACTAAAGCTTATACACCATTGCTACCCCGTTGAAATATAGTCCTTTGCGATCCCTTGGTCAACCTCTCTCTCTCTCTCTCTCTCTCTCTCTCTCTCTCTCTCTCTCTCTCTCTCTCTCTCTCTCTCTCTCACACACACACACACACACACACACACACACACACACACACACACACACACACACACACATTCTCTCTCTCTCTTTCTCTCTCACACACACACACACACACACACACACACACACACACACACACACACACACACACACACACACACACACACACACACACACACACACACACACACACGGGGCTCAAACCCGGTGACAGGAGACGATACGGCTCCGAAAAAAACAAGAGACCTCACACGCTCGGCCTGAAATATATCGCCACCCCGAAAGCCGACAAATTGATCGCATTGAGTCGCATATTGGCGGGCATCACGACCTTCCTTTATTTTTTTATTTAGCCCTGAATATTGTTGCATAAGCCTTGAATATTGGTGCATAGAGTCGCAGTGTATGGGGGGGAAAAACATGACCTTCCATTATTTATGTATTTATTTATTTATTATCTATTTAGACACATTATTTTTGGTGCTACGAGACGATTTTCAGCTCAAGAAAATCCCCTGGTACTGGGGTTATTGGATGGTGTGTCGAACCCTTTCAGTAAGATGGACCTTCCCGTTAGATTTGTTCATGTACATTCTCACTTTGTTTTATTGATTCACCCTTTGCTTTATTCATTTTCCCTTTGCTTTATTCATTCTCTCTTTGCTTTATTCATTCTCCCTTTTTTTTTTTGTTTATTCTCCCTTTGCTTTTTTCATTCTCCCTTTGTTTTATTCATTCTCCCTTTGTTTTGCCACTGATGCATAAAGATCTCCAAGCACTTCATTTGTTTTCAGTGCCGCTTCATTGAATGAGGATATTATCACCTCGTTGTAAGTGATCAGTAATAGGCAAGTAGTGAAGCGGTCGGGGTAAACCACGGTGTCCAACGGGGCCTGGTTACAGTTCACTTATCGTAGGTTATCAAGTGGATCAGTATTTATGTCCGCAACTGTATAAATGAAAATAGACACACACAGTGGACTAGTAGAGTTTCCTTAGTCGTAACTTTATGGGGTGGATCAGTATTTATGCTTGCAACTGTACAAAGGAAAATAGACAAACACAATACATTTTTCTTAGGAGTTACTTTATAGGGTGGATCAGTATTTATGTCTGCAACTGTACGAAGGAAAATGGATAACGCAATATAGTTCTCTTAGGCGTAACCGATATCCGACACACCTTGAACTTCTGAGAATACCTTGTTTGTTTTGCACCGCACGTATCGTCAGTTTCTTCCTCGCTTGTAGGCCTTCCTTTCCACGTGTGGCTTGTGTTGTGTTGTGTTGATGGCATTAGACGGCTCTCCCACACACCTTACCCATGTAAACGCTGTGTTCTTTACGTGTGTGTGTGTGTGTGTGTGTGCGTGTGTGTGTGTAAAGGACGGAGATTGAGGGTATTATACAAGCTGCTCATTTATATCTATTTCTGTATCATTATCGATCTATTAATTTATCTGTCTCCTGTATCTTTGTCTATCTATCAGTCCACATGTCTTTATCTATCTACAGCTGTCTCTTTGTGTGTCTGTTTCTGTCTATCTATCTGTCTCTGTCTATCTGTATATCTGTCTGTCCATCCATCCATCCATCCGTCCATTCATCCATCCATCTATCCATTTCTTTATCCAATTCAATTCCTTCTCCTCCCGAAGCCTCAAAAGGTCGACTCTCTAGCTGTCTCAAGGAGCTCATATGACAAACTCATCCCCTTCGAAGCCTCACGAGGGTCAAACATATCTACGGCAGTGTTTTGAAGCCCCAGGGATTCAGACCTAGCTCAAAAGTGCTTCAGGAGGGGTGAGGGAGAAAATGCTAAGGAGGGAGTGGAAGAAGGAGAGGGAGGAGGAAGAAGAAGGAGGAGGAAGGAGAAAGAGATAAGGAAAGCGTGAAAGGAGGGAGAGGGAAGGAGGAGGAGGAAGAGGGAGAAGGAGCTAAAGAGGGGGTGGAAGAAGGAGAACTGGAGAGACTAAGAAGAGGAGGAGGCAATACATAGAGCTGGTGAGAGGGTAGAGAAAAAGGAGGAGGTGGAGCAGAGAGAGAGGAGCGGAAGGGGGGGGGGGAGCAGAAAGAGAATAGAGGTAAAGGAAGAAATGGGTAAGGTTAGAAAGTGTGAGGGGAAAAAGGAAGACGAAGAGGAGGCGACTGAGATATAAGCAAGAGAAAGCCCGTAATAATAGTGGAAGGCGAGGGAAAAAAACAGAATAAGTGTGAGTGAGGATAGAAAACACTTGTGCAAGATGATAAGCAGCTGAGCAGGGAAGATAATGTTTGATGTGAGAAATGTTATGAGAAGAAATAATTGTAACAGGGGCGAGAGATATGTGAGAAGGACAAAGGTTGAGAGAGAGAGAGAGAGAGAGAGAGAGAGAGAATATTACACGCACCATTTAGCAGCATGTAGGTGGATTAAACAAGTTTCCTTGAATTATAATACAAAACACTTGTTTCTCTCTCTCTCTCTCTCTCTCTCTCTCTCTCTCTCTCTCTCTCTCTCTCTCTCTCTCTCTCTCTCTCTCAGTGTGTGTGTGTGTGTGTGTGTAGATTTTTGAAGTACCCATGAGGCAACCTTGAAACGCGTGTGCGTTTATTAAAGGTATAGGCTACATGTGACAACCTGGAGAAGTGTGTGTGTGTGTGTGTGTGTGTGTGTGTGTGTGTGTGTGTGTGTGTATTTGTTTGTTTACATAGGTTTTTGAAGTACACATGAGACAACCTTGGAACGTGTGTGTGTTTGTTTAAGGTATACATGTGGCAACCTGGGAGAGAGAGAGAGAGAGAGAGAGAGAGTGTGTGTGTGTGTGTGTGTGTGTGTGTGTGTGTGTGTGTGTGTGTAATAATTGAACGTACACGTGGCGTTTTCTGGAGTGTGTGTGTGTGTGTGTGTGTGTGTGTGTGTGTGTGTGTGTGTGTGTGTGTGTGTGTGTGTGTCTGTCTGTCTGTCTGTCTGTGTGTATGTGTGTGTGCATCAGATACACACGTGGCAATGTAACAAACAAGTGTGCGTGTTTATGACCGTGTGTTTGACGGCCCACGTACCCTATCTCACTCCCATGAACGAGGCAGTTTTATGATCTATTTAAACAGCTGTAATTGATGTTTATATTATCGGATGAATGTATACGGCCCATCAGAGTCAATGTGTTAATGTATCGACGCTCAAGTGGCAGGATTAGATTAGGGATGCTTGAGATTGGGATGGATTAAGTTTGTGTCTATTGGCGATCGGGGAAAAAATTAAGTTTAGCTGGGCTGGAGTAGATTAGGCTTTTGTGTCAGAGTATTGACGTTTATGGACTGGGATTGAATTAGGTTTGGTTGGGATGGGGCAGATTGGGTTTGTGTCCACGGGTACTGGGTTGGAATTGGGATTGGTTGGGAAGCAATTCAGTTTGATTAGGGCTGGATGGATTGAATGAATGCTAAACCAATTCAGTCCAGCTTGATGTAACGTATCCCAAACTGATCTTGACCATCCCAACCAAACCCACCCAGATCCAACGTAAGCTAGTTTCTCCTAATCCATCCCAGCCACCCAAAACTCAGTCCCATCCCAACCACTCCAAACTCAGTCCCATCCCAACCAAACCCAGTGTAATCCCAGTACCTGATTGTCAGTACACCAACACAAACCAAATTCATCCCATCCCAATCAAACCTAATTCAATATCAGTATTTGGGCGTCGCTACATTAAAACACTTATCCTTACCTGTCCCCATCCCAACCTGTATTTTTCAATCCCTTATCTGTCCCATCCCAGCCAAACGTATTGTATTTTCCTTTTAATCCCCGAGCGTCACTACGATAAATCACAAAATTAATCTGTCCTCTCCCAACGAAACTTAATTTTATCCTGCCACTTGAGCGTCGATTCCCTGACATATTGACTCCTCTGGGTCGTAAATATTTTAGCTGCTCCTACAAACACCAATTATAGCTGGTTAAATAGATCATAAAACTACCTCGTTTATAAGATAGAAATTTGGTACGTGGAACCTCTCTCTCTCTCTCTCTCTCTCTCTCTCTCTCTCTCTCTCTCTCTCTCTCTCTCTCTCTCTCTCTCTCTCTCTCTCTCTCACACACACACACACACACAAAATAGGTTCGGTTGTAATCGAGTAGGTTTGGATGGGACTGTTAGGTAAATCTGAGTTTGGTTGGGTTGGATTAGAAGATGAATTAGTTTGGGCAGGATAATGTTAGGTATGACTGAGGTTGGATTATATGACTGAGGAGACAGGATAAGGTTGGATTAGAGGATGAAGAATTAAACTGGGTTGGATTTGGTTAGGTTTGGCTGGGATTGGTTAGATTGAATTGAATTGAATTTGAAGATAATAAATTATGGAGGATTAAGTTGGGTTTTGCTGGGATAGATTAGGTTGAGGATGGATGTGTATATGGTTTAATTATATGGTTAGACTGCGTAGATTTAGCCTGTGTTTGGTTAGGTTATAGTAAGTTAAGTTTTTTTTAATGATGGATTGCGTTAGGTTACGTAAAGTTAGGCGAGGTTAAGTTGATTTAATTCTGGTTAGCCTTGGTTAGCATGGATTGGGATGGGTTGATTATAATCGGTTTGTTTTCACCTGAAGGGACTGGATCACTCCCATAACTCTTATTATTATTATCCATCCATCCATCCATCGCCCAATCCTATGTTGCCCCATTAGGAACGTAGGAGCCTGGGGCTAGGCAATTTGGTCCTGACATTTAAGATCAGTGACCAGCCTCACTCATCCCTAATTGGCATTACGTGAGCAATAAACCCCAACCACCCCTCGGAGATAAACCCACACAGGCTCAGTCCGATTGGAGCGGCTTACCCGCTAAATCACCAGGCGCCATAATTTGGTTATATGGTTACCACTCAGCGTAGTAAATGGTTTTCTGGTGTACAGGAAACCATTTGGCATGTTACTCAGTGTAGAGTCACTCATAGGCAGAAGGAATAGCAAAGAGTGAAAGAAAGACAGAAGAGGGAGCATAAAGTCACCCGTAGGCAGAAGGAAGAGGAAAGAACGAAGGAAAGAAAGACAGAAGCAGAAGGAAGGAAGAGAGGAGAGGACAGACACTCAAAGCAGCACTACTTCGAGTGAGTGCATGGTGAGCGCCCCCACCTACCACCTGCCTTATTATTTTTTTTTTTTCCCATGGTGTAGGGGTTAAGCTGGGTTAGGTTAGGTTAGATTGGGCCACATTACGTTTAGTGTGCCCTGGCTCAACTAATTAAGGTTACACATAGTTGGTTTAAATAAAGTTAGAGCAATTTAGGTTTCCAGGCGAAGGTTGTAAATGGGTAGGAGGGTAAGGTAGGGGTAGGTAGGGTAAGGTAGGGTGGCTTTGGTGTAAATTTAGAATGGCAGGGTAACTTCTTCGATTCCTGTGTAAATCTTGTGTGTGGGGTCATTTATTCATGGTACGTGCATTCCTTCGTGTGGACTCCATGACCGTGTGGTGTGTGTGTGTGTGTGTGTGTGTGTGTGTGTGTGTGTTCCAGTGTACAGTATTTATGTACATGTTTGCACGCATATGTGTCTGTCTGTGTATGTACGTATTTATGTGTGTGTGTGTGTGTGTGTGTGTGTGTGTGTGTGTGTGTGTGTGTGTGTGTGTGTGTTCCAGTGTACAGTATTTATGTACATGTTTGCACGCATATGTGTCTGTCGGTGTATGTACGTATTTGTGTGTGTGTGTGTGTGTGTGTGTGTGTGTGTGTGTGTGTGTGTGTGTGTACGTGTGTGTGTGTGTGTGTGTTCTAGTGTACAGTATTTATGTATATGTTTGCACGCATATGTGTCCGTCGGTGTATGTACGTATTTGTGTGTGTGTGTGTGTGTGTGTGTGTGTGTGTGTGTGTGTGTGTGTGCAGGTGAGAGGGCGTGGGGTTGTGGCTAAGGGGGTGGTGGGGGTGGGGGTGGTGTTGTCTGCTAGGGACGGGTTTGGGAGAGGTGGAGGTATCATGTATCCCCAACACAAGGACGCCTCCACCACTGCCGCCCTCACTCTCATTCCCCCCTTCATTATTCATCTTACCTTCCCTCATTTTTCACCTGTCCCTCATTATCCATCTATCCCCCATTTTTCGTCTTTCTCATTTTTCACCTTACCTGCCCTCATCTCTTTCTTTCCCTCCTTTTTCATCTTTCCCTCATTTTTCGTCTTTCTCATTTTTCATCTTACCTGCCTTCCTTTTTCATCTTTCCCTTTTTTCATGTTTCTCTCAGTTTTTACATTACCTGCCTTTAATTTTTTCTTTCCCTCATTTTTCATCTTTCCCTCATTTTTCGTATTTCCATCGTTTTTCATCTTTCCCTCATTTTTTCATCCTTCCTTCATTTTTCATTTTCCCCTCATTTTTCACCTTACCTGCCCTCATTTTTTTCTTTCCCTCATTTTCTGTCTTTCCTTCATTTTTCATCTTTCCCTCATTTTATATCTAACCCTGCCACATTTACAGCATTTCTTCCTGATCTCTTCTATTTATCTTTATTTTACCCCAGCACTTTCACCGTCACTTTCTTTTTCTCCTTCATTATGCATCTTACTTTCTCCCATTTGTACTGCATTTCTTCTGGTTACTCTTATTACAACATCATCATTTCTTCCGTCTTTCCTCCACCACTTTCCTCCTCACTTTCCTACCTTCCTTCATTATTGTCTTTCTTTCCCTCAGTTGCAGAATATTACCTTTATTTCTTCTAGTTACCATCGTTTATTTCCTTTCCTTTCCCTTCCCTCATTTTTGTCATTTTTACCTCGTTTATAATTATCACATCACTATACATCTTCTATCTCTCCTCCACATCTTTCGCTCTCACTCATTTCCTCACCTATTATTCATCTTCCTGTACCATATTTATTCATTTTTATCTCTCCCTACGTGTCAAGTGGGGTTGGTGGAGGATTAGTGCCCCTCCCTGTAAAACAATTAACTCTAAGCCCTTGGCCACCCCGTTTGGGATACATGGCGTCTGGCAATGAATGAATGAATGAATCTCTTTTCCTCTTCGGCTCCTCTTTCGTTCATTTTTATTATTTCTGTTGGTTCATCTTATTTCCTCAGTGCACTTTTCTTGTCTCAGCATATCTTTCCTCACCTTTACCTCACTCAACAAGCATCTGTCTATCTCTGTAGTGTTTCACTCTCCCTCTTTCGTTACAGTTCTATCTGTCATTAATTCATAGCATTTTTATTGCGTTTTTTCCTCACGGTTATTTTCGCATCATGTTCCTCTTCACTCTTTCATTTACAGCCTTTTTTTTTTCAATAACAGAACAGAGGCAGGAAAAACAGATGAATAACAAAATAATAATAATCCATACACCAGATAACTGGTGTCCTCCATTCGTAAAAAATCTGTACCAGTTGGCCTTGAACAGCTGTAGGTTGAAATCTGGGGGGAAACAACTCTGGGAAGCGAGTTCCAAAGAGATGCAGTTCGGGGAATAAAAGAGTTCCGATAGGCGGAAGTTCTGCAATATGGCAGTGTGACGTTCCAGCCATGAGCCTACCAGATGCCCGTGTAACACAGGGGAAAGCATGGAGAGGTGGCACAATGGATGCAACTTCGTCAGAGCATTTTGCCATAAAAGTCCCTGTAAAATAATGCAAGGGAGATAACATTCCTTCTTACCTGTTCCGGAGGTAGTTTATTTGTAATAGAAGAATTATTAATAATACCAACAGCTTTGTTCTGAATTTTGTCTAGTTGTTCTAGTGCAACCTCTCCACATCCGTTCCACAAGGGTGAGAAATTTTCCAACTGAGAGCGCACATGACTCTTATAAACTACAGCCAACTGCTTGTCAAGTTACCTTTAATCACTCTTTAATAATATCACTTCATTATATATTTTCCCTCCTTCATTTGTGGCATTTTTCTCAGGTTTCCTCTACACTTTATTATACATCTTTCCTCTTCATTTAAATAAGATCATTTTGTGTCTCCAACTCACTGTTATTACTGCATTAATATATATGATTCTTACCATATTTATGAGAGTATATCATTTTCCTTCCATTTTCCTCTATTCACTTATTATTTTAGACATCTTCCCTTCTTCACCATTCCACTGTCACTCTTTCATTTTTCATCCTTGACTTAATTAGTGCCTGTGTCTTTCCACCCTCTGTGTTTCTCATTTTATCTCCATTTTTCTTTTCTCTTTATTTCATTCACATCTTTATCTTCATTTTTCTTTTGCCTAATTTTTTTCTACACCAATATCTTCATTTTTCTTGCCCCTGAATGTTTTTCACGCCTCTATCTTCAGACTTCTTTCCCCTATCATTATTTCGCTTCCATCCTTCTTTCTATATTTTTATCAGGTGTTCGTATTGACAGTCGTTATCAAGCCCTTTATCTTGTCTCTTCTCATACACGTTTTAGATATTCCATTGGTATTCACACACACACACACACACACACACACACACACACACACACACACACACACACACACACACACACACACACACACACACACACACACACACACACACACGTTCTTAATTAGCCACCAAAGTAACAATCACCTACTGCTCTTAGGAACGAGTTTTGTTTTTTAATTTAAAGGAAACGTATTGATCCTTTCCTTTATGTAAATTCCACTGGCAGATGTTTCTGATGAGGTGTTATAATTGCTGTTTCAGTCCATAATGCATAATTCAGAGGGTCATCATTATCATCATCATCATCGTCGTCGTCGTCGTCATAATTATCATCATTGTCATAATCGTCATCATCATCATTATCATCATCATCGTCGTCGTCGTCGTCGTCGTCGTCATCGTCGTCGTCATCCAATCAGTCAATCAGTCAGTCATCATCATCATCATCATCACCATCATCATTATCATCATCTTCATTGTCATCATCCATCATCATCACCATCATTCTCCTCCTCTTCCTCCTCCTCCTCCTCTTCCTCCTCCTCCTCTTCCTCCTCCTCCTCTTCCTCCTCCTCCTCCTCCTCCTCCTCCTCCTCATCATCATCATCATCATCATCATCATCATCATCATCATCATCATCGTATCTCACTATTATAGGTAGGAAAGAGAAATACTGGTGATCCCTTTATATTACTCCCTTTATGGTATTTAATTCTTGCTTCCACTTGAAGGTTGTTTTTAATTTCTAATGACGCTGTTTTCCATCTTCATTACAAGTGGCCATTACTGAGTCGTATTAATTTATCTGTCGGTAATGAGAAGGTAAATCAGGTGTTACCGTAATGAAAGGGTTGGGTAGTTGAACATTCTCCTCTCTCTCTCTCTCTCTCTCTCTCTCTCTCTCTCTCTCTCTCTCTCTCTCTCTGTAAGCAAATACCAGCCTGACTATAAGAAAAAATCCCGACTCTCTCTCTCTCTCTCTCAAGATAGAGCAAGTATCACCCGAACTATAAAAGAAAAATTCCCTCAAACGCCAATACTTACAGAAAATAAATTCCTTACCCTCGTTGGCTAAAAATATTAAAAAAAAAAAAAAACAGAAAAAGGAAAAAAGCTTTGACAGTGTGAGGTTGTCAAGTCGGTCAAATATTTCTGTGTAAACTGTGCCAGGTTTTCTTGACTGATGTATGTACCCCACCTGCCACCTCATCCACACTCATCCACATTCGTTCATGCTTATCCACATACCGTCCCACCTCGTATGTTCATCTGCACTCATCCACGCGGCTCCACTTCTTATCCACGATCATTCATCCACATTCGTCTATACTCATCCACACGGCTCCACTTCTTAGCCACGATCATTCATCCACATTCGTCTATACTCATCCACACGGCTCCACTTCTTATCCACGCTCATTCATCCACATTCGTCTATACTCATCCACACGGCTCCACTTCTTATCCACGATCATTCATCCACACTCGTCTATGCTCATCCACATACCGTCCCACCTCGTATGTTCATCTATACTCATCCACACAGTTCCATTCCTTACCCGCGATCATTCATACGTCTTTCGTCATCCACATTCGTCTACTTTCATCCACACGCTTCCTTCCCTCGTCTTCACTTATCCATAGACCTCCATTCCTCGTCCTTTCTCATCCACACACACCCTTCCTTCATTCACAAACCTCACAAATTTATCCACACTCATTCACACACAACACTCTTCATCCACTTTCATTCACACTTATCCACGCACATCCTTCCCTTATCGCACTCATCCACACACTCACTGACACACTTCTTTCATCCACAGTCATCCACTCTGGGCATTATTTATACCAAGTGGACCGGTCAGACTCGTAGACATAATATGTTTCCACCTTGTCCAAGCTCACCCAGCAGTACAGTTAAGGAAGCTCCGTAACACTTCTTCCCAAGCGATTTATTTCTTACTACACTTTGCCTTCTTCCTCTGTTTTACTTCAGCCTGTATAATACGAGCATACTCTGCTTAAGTAACGTACAAAACGGTGTTAGTCAACTCGTTTCCAAAAATAAATCGGTAAGGGAGAGGTGTTAGGGAGCTTCCTTAACCTCCGAGAATTCGAGCCCTGGATTTTACATACAACCTCACCCACACTTACTTTATTCATTCCGGTCTTAGTCTTCTTTAACTCTTTTTTTTATTTTCATAGTCATAGTCATCCCAGCGTTACCTTATTAAATACCTACGGTACTGCAAATAATACATCGTACTGCCGACTGTAATATTTTTCATCCACGTTCGCTTTATATCTGTTTAGCCTTATTCACGTTAGCTTATCTCCCATATCCGTGTATCTCCACTCATACTTACTAATCCTGGCTCATACCTGTTCATGTGAGGGTTTGTGGTACACCTTGGATAAATGCTGGGCCCAAGGGAGCGGAGTGTCTAGTCTATAACCAGAGTCGGGAATATAAAGGAAAAATCATGAATCAGTACTCGTCCGTTCCTACTCCCACTCACATCCACTGCCATTTCCCACTGCTGCATAACTATACTCCTTCTACTCTAACGTGGCCAAATTTTCGTCTTTTTTTGCAGCTTATTTCACGTAGCTCAGCGGCAGACAGACAGTACTAAGGATCTACGAGAACAAACTTTCTTCAGCACTCCTTCGTGACTAGCACCATATACTAGTGTTAATCTATTTTTGCAACTCAGTATTCAAGACAGATAGATGGCAGTTTTAGGCCAAGTTAGCTTAAAAAGAGTACCGTATAGTCTCATTGTCAGTCCATTTATATAGCTCATTATAATTCCTAATACTTATTTTACCCACATTATCATCATTTTGCTTTCCTCTCCTCAGTATTCCCTGATTTTGATTATATTCATTCCTCCTCCCTTTGCTTTTCCATCTTTGTACAGTTGAGGACATAAATATCGATCCACTTCCTTACGATAAATTACGAGACAGTGAACAATAACTTTTGAAAGGGTCCGTACTTCTGATCCCAACTTTTTTTTTTTTTTTTTCGGAATAGTATGTACGTATTTCATAATTGCAAGGTTGAAAAGTGAATAGATATTATAATCAGCAGCTTTTAATCACTCTTCATGTTCTTTACTTACCTAAGATTTAACCATCTTTCTTCGTGCTGCACACCTCATCCTTGTAATATCAGTCCATCGTCCAATCCACATTACATCCATACGCTTCCCTCATTCCTCAGGTTAATCAGGTGTCCAGTGCCTGCCTATCCTTGTCTTCCTCTCCCCATCCTCATAATCCTCTCCAGTTCTTATCTCCCTCACACTTCCCACAGTCCTCAAAATCTCCATCAGTCCTAACTTCCCCATCCATCCTCTTACTCCCCTCCCCATCCTTATTTTCCTCCCCATTCATCCTCATATTTCTCTCCCCATCCCTATTTTCCTCCCCATCCATCCTCGTGCTCCTCTCCCCATCCCTATTTTCCTCCCCATCCATCCTCGCACGTCTCTCCCCATCCCTGTTTTCCTCCCCATCCATGCTCATACTCCTCTCCCCATCCCTATTTTCCTCCCCACCCATCCTCGTCTTACTCCCCCATCCTGACAGCTAATCCACAACTAAATTCGGACCTTATTCATTTCCACCTCCCATCGTATCACTTAACTCGAGGGAAAAGTTTTACTCTCTCCATCCCCTGCTACCACCCTCCGCCTCACCATTCACCTCTCCCTTTTTCACTCTCTCAAGGGCGCTTTATGCCTCTTCTCTCCTCTCCCTCTCTCTCTCTCTCTCTCTCTCTCTCTCTCTCTCTCTCTCTCTCTCTCTTCCTTACCCTACCCATTCCCATCCTTTCTCTACTTCTTCGCCCCTCCTCTCCCTTTTCTTTTCCTCTTCCTTCCCTTTTTCATTCCTTTACCAGCCGTCTTCTTCCCTTTCCTTACTTGCCGTTCCTTATTCTCCCTTCCTTTCCCTTCCCTTACCGCCCCATGCCTTTCCCATCCATTCCCTTCCCATCCATTCCCTTTCCATCCATTTTTCTTCCCTTCCTTCTTCATCTCTCCCTTCTTCTTCCTTTCTCCATTCTCCCTTTTCTTCGCCTCTTCTTTTCCTTTCCCTTTCCTTACCCTTACTGCTCCTTGCCTTCCCTCCCTTCTCCGTCCCTTCTTTCCATCCCCACCTCACACCTGCCCCGCCACTTCTGTCATCACCACCATTCCTCATCTTCCTCCTTACCTCCCTCTTCCGTCCTCTCCCCTCCATTTTACCTCCATCTTCCCTCCGCCCTTCCCCCCCGCTCCTCTCTCCTCCTCCTATTTCACCTTTCTCTCTTCCCTACCTGCCGTACCTACCTCTCTTTCTACCTTCAGTCGACTCGCTCTCTCTTCACCTTTTTATTTATTCTCTCTTCTGTCTTTCATCCACTCCTATTAGATGTAGGAGCATCTCTAGGGGCGGCCCTGTCGGTATGTCACTCACTAGCATGTTTTGGAAATGAGGTGATTCTCTTTCATAGACCTTAGCAACTTTAGGGAAGCTACACCTCACCACACCAAACAACAGAGCAAAACAAATCGCTTAGGAAAAGGTATTAGGGAGCTCTCTCTCTCTCTCTCTCTCTCTTTTCCTTTCATCTCGACCCGCGGGCATCTTTTTCTCCCCTCCCACCCTTCATTTCATCCTCAGCATCACTCCACACTCCACAAATACTCTAGTGCCAGTTCTCTCTCTCTCTCTCTCTCTCTCTCTCTCTCTCTCTCTCTCTCTCTCTCTCTCTCTCTCTCTCTCTCTCTCTCTCTCTCTCTCTCTCTCTCTCTCTCTCTCTCTCTCTCCTCCCTACCTCCATCACCACCTCCTCATTAGTAGCCTCATCTCATCTTCATTACCCTCACCACCAAGCTGCCAGTGTGGTCCCTCCTAGCTTCATTCTCTCTCTCTCTCTCTCTCTCTCTCTCTCTCTCTCTCTCTCTCTCTCTCTCTCTCTCTCTCTCTCTCTCTCTCTCTCTCTCTCTCTCTCTCTCTCTCTCTCATCCTTTACATATTATCCTCTTTTTTTATCCTTGTCTACCCTCACCGCTCTTCTTTCACTCTCTGTTGCCAAGTAACTCATCTCGTCTGGCCACATTCTTCCTGCCTCTTATAAATTCTTCACCCCATCACTCATCTTCTGCTTCTCATTATTCTCACCCCTCTTCCCTTCATAATTATCTGTTCCTGTGTGATCCCTCCGCCCTCATTACCTCCTCATTCTTCTCTTATCACAACCCTTTCAACCGGTGGACGCAATTTTATAAACAACACATACATACAAGAGTAACACATAATACATCATCTTAGTGGAGGGATTTGGGGAGAATTGTAACTATTATCAAAATGTACAAGGAGTTTATACAAAGCTGAATGGACTAGCTTGACTGTCTGTGGCAATAATACTATATACAAGACGTTGTTTGGAAGAGGTAAGGTGTAAGGCTTCCCCTGAAATTCCTTAACTTCGTCTTTCATCCCATTGGCTGTCAACACTAATTCACCTATGTCTGGTTTCTCTTTCTCTCCCCACTTCTTGATTATTCAGTTTTTCTCAGTTTTCTCTTTGACCTGTTTTGTGCAAGACAGAAAGATCTAAAGGCCGGGAGTCTGCAGCATTCGATCATCCAAAGAAAGTTGGACGAAAGAAAGCCAAAACAAAGATGTGCTCACTTCGAGAGGGAAAATAAGAATGAGAAAAACATAGGAAAAGTCAGACTGAGTAAGACAGTTCCAGGACTGACCACATTAATTTACCCCATCCCCACTTATGCTTCCCAACCCTTTACTCTTTCTTCATTTCCTGCTTGCCTTCCTCTAAACTTTTTTGTTTTTTTTTAGCTCCCCGTTCCTCTTCTTCCCTCCTCCTCCCACAGCTTTTGTTGTCTTCTCATCTGTCTTTCTTCAATGCCTTCTTACTCCCATCTCACAGTCCCTTTTCGGTCACTACTTGCTTTCCTCATCTCAGCGCTTCCTAATTTTTCAGTCATCTTATCCCCCTTGGTCAGTTCCCTTCCCGTTTTTATCACTGCTTAGTTCCCTTCCCCTTTTTATCTCTGCTTAGTTCCCTTCCCCTTTTTATATCTGCATAGTTCTCTTCCCCATTTTGTCTCTGCTTAGCATTCCCCCTACTCTCGTTCCGTCAGAGGTAGCCAAGATTTTCATGCGACCGTCTAACCCTGGCTCCCTGTTCGCATTATAAACATCGACCACCAGCCACATCACGGACTTCGTTTCTCTTCATCCATCCATCTCTGTCCCATCCTTCTCTTAACACAGACTTCTTCTCTTCTCATCATCTATCCATCTCTCTCCCATCCTTCACGTATGTCCCTCCCTCCATCCTTCCTGTCTCTCTGTCCGCTGCTTTCCGTTCCTTTATCTTGCTTTGCCCTCTCTGTTATGCTTATTCCACCTCCACTGCCACTTTCTTGACTTCCTTACTTTCCTATTCCTATCCAACTCTTCTCTTCTTTTCTCTCCCCTGCCCTCCCCATCTACTCTCCCTGCCTCTTCCCGGTCCCCAAACCCACTCTTCCCCATCCCGTCAGAGGCAGTCAGCACTTTCATACCCTGGTCATTTTCCCTAACCCAGTCCACATTATAAACAACCATCCAAATCTCCTCACCACTCTTCCCTACTATCCATCCGCAGCTCCCTGCCTACCCAGATCTTCCCCTACCCAAGTTTTCCTTATCCCATCAGAGGCAGCCACCAGCACTTTCATACTCAGGTCTTTCCCCCCCAAAGCCAGTCCACATTATAAACAGTCATCCAGCTCTCCTTCTCTCCACTCTCCCCATACCCAGCTCTGCCCCTACCCAACTTTCCCCCCTATGTACTCAGCTTCCCCCTCGTCCCAACTCTTCCCCAACTCAAGTCTCCCCTACTCATGTTTTCCCCATCCCATCAGAGGCAACCACCAGCACTTTCATACTCTTGTCTATCCCCCCTCAGCCTGTCCACATCATAAACATCTCCCATCAGCCACACATCACAGGCCCGCCACGTCGCCCCCACCACCACCACCACCAGCACTCCCCTTGATCTGATGAATTGGGGATAAGGCACCTCGCTTTCCTCTCTGCCAGTTGCTTGCTTGAGGCGCCGGGTATAGTGGCACCTTTCTGACGAGGCTAATATTAACGCCTTCAGTCCGTTGGTGTATTATTTCTAGCTTATTCGTGTTACCTCCTCACGATTTCATACAACTTCGGGCACATCTCTTGTAGTAAAGAGATCATTGAAGGGTATATCAAACTTCTTCAGTTCGACAAATCTCTCTTGATGAATCTGGTATTAGGACATTGAATTCGATTTTTTTTTAAAATTCTTCTTACCCCCTCACAATATATTCAGTTGTGGGGAGACCTTTTGTACGGGTTAATGAATGCCATATCTAACCCCTTCAGTTCGAAAAATCTATCCATAGTAGAATAAAATCGTCCGAGAGCTACCAAGAACAACCTGACACTCGGATTCAAGGGGCTAACACCATGAGCCTGGGGATTTAATTTTCGTCATGATTTTGCCACAGCCTGACGGTGTGATGCTGCCTCGGATTGATCTCTAGCATGCAGGGGTTAATTAAGGTTATATGAACTGATACTAACCCTTCATCGCGAGGAAAATTTTCGCTTCATTCTTTCTAGACGATTTTATTCAGCTCAGGAGGGGTTGGGGCCTGTATCTAACCCCTCCACTTTGATCATTCCCACCTAAGCTGAGTAAAAGAGTAAAATCGTCCAGAAGTCGTGACCAGGAGTAAACCAAGCAAGACGTCCTCGTGGTGAATGTGCTAAAAGGGGAGCTGGTGAATTGACGTGTGTTTGTAATGAGCGGACTGAACCAGCACTATACCACGGTAGTTTCACCTCCAGCCAAGAGTCTTGTTCTCGTGACTGTGGAGACTTTTAAGACTTTCTGTTCATCCTTAGTGATTAATTTATCTTTATGTTTTAGCTTCCTCTTGCATATTACTCATTACTCTTTGTTAGGCTATCTTCTTGCATTTTATTCATATCACAATTTATTATCCCCTTCCCTATTATTACTCTTTACTGTCCCCGTGCATGTTATTTATATTATATTTTACTATCCTCTTTCATGTTTTTTTATTGTATGTAAAGCCGTGTCCACACCAGATACTTGCTGGTGAGGGTGGGAAAGGACGAGTGTGGGCGTGGGTGTGGGCGGGAGTTTTGCACCACTATAACCATTCAAGTGACCCCACTGGACGCGGGCGGGTGTGGGTGGGCGAGATACTTCCATGGATTACAGTGATGCAGAACCCACACCCGCACCAGCAAGGGTTTGGTATGGACGCGATATAGTTATTATTAAGTTCTTGGTTGAGAGAGAGAGAGAGAGAGAGAGAGAGAGAGAGAGAGAGACGCTGGTGTGTTTGTTGCATAAAGGTTTGTGTAGAAAAAAGCAGCCTCGTAACATCGACACGCACTGGATAAACGACATGCGAAAGAATGTTAACGTCTCATAAGCGGGAACAAATTGCTAAGATAAAGGTGTTAGGGAGCCTTCCTGCATAGCAAAAATTCAGGTCCTGGAACCCTAATTGTGTTGTTGCTGGAGGCTTCACGACAGGTATTGAACAGGGTGTCTGATTGGCGTTGGCATGTGGGAGGCCTCAGCACCTCCTCTTGAGCGATTTATTTTGCATAGAATATCTTTGTATCATCATGTAGGTTATATAAATTTGCTTGATATCCATCTCATTTGGGAAGTATTGATATCCTTGTAGGAGACTTCACTTCGCAACACCTCTTCCTAAGCTATTTATTTGGCATGCAACACTTCAGTATTCTCCTTATTGCATAAATTTGCTTCATATCGAGGTGGTTTGCATCATCAACATGCAAGAGGATATTAGATGTGTTATGCAATAAATCTCTGACTAAAAGGTTTTACGAAGATCCAAAGCCCCAAGAATAAGGCCATAACTTGCAAGCAACTACCACTGGCATAAAGCTACTGTATATTTTAGTGAAGTAATTATATGTATCTGTCGATAGAGATTTTATGAACACTTGCAATGATTATATGGTTTTTCTTACCTCAGATTGGAAACACATAAGTGCGCAGCAAGTATACGTGTGTGTGTGTGTGTGTGTGTGTGTGTGTGTGTGTGTGTGTGTGTGTGTGAAATCTTATATATATACCTTCTTTATATATTCTGATACATAGCACCAGTTTTTGTAGACTACACGGTATATTACTGTGTTATACTTGAACTCTGGAAACTTGCATTCAAAATAATACATACTAATTGCTACTTATTATGAGCTGACGAAGAACAGTTACTCTTTTCACGGTAACTGACACAAGAACAAGACTTAAAGGATCATATTAATTACGCCAGAAACGGAAGGATCTTATTTTCTCCTTACTTTTTGACGCTCGTTTATGAGACACCTGTAGTTTACCTCTGATTGGTCTGCATCCTTCATTAAAGAGTGGCGTGAACGACGATGCGGAAAGGTTAAGCATCATCGTCTTCTTCATCATCATCATCATCATCATCAGTATCATCATCATCATCATCTTCGTCATCATTATCATCGTCATCATCATCATCATCATCATCATTATCATCATCATCATCATCATTATATTTAGTCGAATTAAATCATTTGTCGGTAATGAGGATAAGATGAATCAGGTGTTATGGTACTGAAAGTCTGCTGAACGTCTCTCTCTCTCTCTCTCTCTCTCTCTCTCTCTCTCTCTCTCTCTCTCACACACACACACACACACACACACACACACACACACACACACACACACACACACACACACACACACACACACACACCAGCAATTACCCCCAATCCCAGGTGTAATTTCAGTGGATTATCGCCCTTATTAACTCCTCGCACAACGAAGGCAAGATGATGGAATATTAGTTTGATTTTAATTAGTAATATTTATACCCCGACCCACTGAGGGGGGGGGGTTAGCGTCTGTTAGTCAGTTGAGAGAGAGAGAGAGAGAGAGGGTCTGAAGTTCGCTCGTTATATTTGCATGTATAGAAATAAAACTGCAAGATATCCCCAAACAGGCAGTAATTAACTTTAAATTATTGAGACTTAAATATAATACCGTGAACAGGGTATGGTAAAAGTTTGGACACGGTGGGGGAGGGGGAGTTTAGTGGTTTCTTTCTGCAGGATTATGGTGACAAGGTAGATAGGTCGAGGGATTGATAGGCAGGTAGTTAGGTTCAGTGTGGAGAGAGAGAGAGAGAGATTAAGAACACCCTCTTTTGTCCCTTTCTTCTGTGACTCCAAACTTCTGACACACCTCGTGATTTCAACCCCGTGTTGTCAGATAATAATAATCATAATAATAATAGTAATAATAATCATAATAATAATAATAATAATAATAATAATAATGATAAGGTAGGTGGTAGGTAGCAGTAGTAGTGGCAGTAATGGTGATGATGATGATTCCATCCATCCATCATCCAATAATAATAATAATAATAATAATAATAATAACAGGAAAGAATAAATAAAAGTAAATGCATTCAGAATATCAGACATCAAGATTTATTACAGTGTCCTATATGTCGTTCACTTATAATTGCTCTTTATTTTTAGTTGATGTGCGTCGCGATGGTATGGAATGTGACGGGCGATAAATATGACTTAAAGCAGAGCGAGTAGTGTGGAGCGTGCTGTGTGTTTGGCGGGGCCGTAATTTAGATAGCAGTGATAGACTTGGTGATGTTGATGGTGGTGGTGGTGATGATGGTGGTGTAGTTGTTGTTGGTGGTGGTGGTGATGACGATGATATGTTGATGGTGGTGGTGGTGGTGATGATGGGGTGGTGGTGTTGGTGTAGTTGTTGTTGGTGGTGGTGATGACAATGATGATAATGATGGTGGTGGCGGCTTAACCCCTTCACTGCGATTTTCTTAAGCTTGGGAAGGACGCCTGTAATAATAATAATAAGGGGTCTATGAAGGCTGTTTCTAACCCCTCCAGTGAGAAATAAAATCGTCTGGCAGTAGAACGAATTAAAAAAAATTAAGCATTACAGTGAAGGGGTAGCTAGCACGATAAGATTTTTGTATTTAGATCCACGTGTTGTAACTACAGTGAAGGCAGAGGTAGGCAGTGAAATATCTAGACCAATTTACTTTATAGATTAAGCTGAATGTGTATACCTTGCAAGATAGAGGAAAATGCAGAGAAGAGTGTATATGAATGGTAGTGAATTGGTGCATATATATTTGTGTGTGTGTGTGTGTGTGTGTGTGTGTGTGTGTGTGTGTGTGTGTGTTTAAGCAAGATCAGAAAGACGTCATCGAAGTAAAAAGATTATCGTGTGTGTGTGTGTGTGTGTGTGTGTGTGTGTGTGTGTGTGTGTGTTCAAGCAATGATATCAGAAAGAAAACAGCGTAGTAAGAGATCATCAGTTTATCTGTTGTATTTTCTGCTAAAGACGTGACGTGCCAGCCTCACTTAAGATCGTTTAATGGTAACAGGAACAAAGAGATAAATCGTATACCGGCGCCAGCAATAAAAGGATAAATAATATAACTATCAGGAATAAAATGCATGTCACTATAACACATGGAAACACATTTTTCTCACATTTGCGTTTTTTTTTTTTTTTTTTTTTTTTTTTTTTTTGTCAACGAAACTGGAGGAGGTTATGTATTCACCTATATTTGCCTATTTGTCAGTCTGTCTGTCTGTCCAGACGATATCTCCAAAAGTTCTTAATGAATTTCAATGAAATTTTGTGGAATGGTGGACCATGGACCAAGAGAGAATTGGTTATATTTGGGGGCGGATCCGGATCCTTTCTAATGGCAGTGGCATTGGTGGATGTATGCGCTTTCTAAGTACTTTCTAGTTTCTTTTATTTTCTGTGTAATATGTTCCTTTATAAAATAGATTTTGATAAACTTATTTTAGAGTTAATCTGGAGTCTTAATTTCTGCTGGTACTCTTTTTTTCAGAGTTTCTCTTATAATCTTTTTTTTGTGTGCAGATAATATGTTGTATTTTATAGTATCTTCGTTATCATTATTTTGTAACGTTCTTTCCAATCTCTATTTTTTGCTTCATTCTACTTTCATAATTAATTACATCCGCAGGAGCGATAGCCTGGCGGTGGAAGTGTTAATAGTAGAGGCTCCACTTCAGTTCATTTTCGTTGTTTGTACTGCCCTCGATTCGTCTCCACGCCTGGTATACGTTGATTTCATGGTGGTGGTGGTGGTGGTGGTGGTGGTGGTGTGGTGGTGGTGGTGGTGGGTGTCAGATTTGGTCGTGAAATGTTCAGAATAAACGTATAAGCAAACACTTCCATGCGCAACTATGGTTCAAGAAAATTTGGGGGGACTGCGACGCCAGAGTGTGAAATTGGCATCTTTTGTTCCTTCAGGCATAGTGGTTGATCGACGGTGCGGTGGTGGTGGTGGTAGGCAGAGTTAACCCCTTCACTCCGACGACTTATTTTTCAGTTCCCTCCTTTCTTTTTCCTTCCTTAAGACGATTATATCCTGCGTAAGAGACTTTTCGAAATAGACGCATTAAATACCAGGGGAGAAGAGGAGGGGGAGACCAAGAATGAGGTGGTAGATTGGAGTGGAGAGATTATATGAGGGAGGGTTGCGTGAGGTGGAGTGAGAGCAACCAAACAGCAGAGGACAGAACAACGTGGAGGCGATTTATTTGTGGCCACCCCTTTACAGGATGAAGGCCTTTGGCAATAGATAGATAAATAGCTTTCATCGAACCTTCAGTAACAGAGGGCCTTAAGCTGAAAATTGAATGACTAACAATAATAAGCTAAAATAAAAAAGAAATAGGAAAAGTTATGGGGCCGTGTGATCAAGGTGAAAGTATAAGCAATCACATATATGCACAACTTCAAGCAATTTTAAAGGAATATGGCGTCACGTTCTTTATAGTGGCGGTGGTCTGGTGGTTTGTAACTCTTTTCCTCTAAATTGGCTTTGATTTTAGGCCTGTTGCTGCTTATTTCACGTAATAGTGGTAGATAAAGACAATACTACGGTTCTGCATCCATTCCATACACTCCATATTCTAGTGTTTACCTGTTGTTACAAATCAGCATATAAGGTGGAGAGATAGGGATTGTTAGCCGTGGTAAAGTGAACAGTTTGTAGTACGGTGGTGGTGGTCGTGATCAGTAGCAGTGGTGGTGCTGATGGTAGTGGTGGCAGTAGTGGCGGTGGTCATGTGGTGGTAGTGGTGGTGGACAGGTGGTGGTGGTGGTTGCGGTGGTAGTTGTGGTCGGCAGGTGGTGGTGGTAGTGGTGGCGATGGTAGCGGTGGCGGTGGTGGTGGTCAGGCGGTGGTAGTGGTGATGGCGGTGGGAGTGGCGAGCACCCGGCCAAGAATGTCAGGTGTGGACATTTAAGAGGTGAGAGAGCGTGTCATGATGGCTGTAATTTCTGCCGGAAGCTGCTGGGCTATTTCTTGTTCGGTGCTGGTAATTTTGACGGCGCGTCTGGTATTTTGGACTTTAATAGCAAGGCATCGATAAGTTTATGTTTGTATGATATTTCTGTTTTTGCTGAGGACCCGGGCGTGGTTACCAGTGAAGGCAGTGGTTGTGCAGTATGGCGTCGTTATGTTTTCAGTTTTCCCCTCGTATTTTTCCGACTTTTTTCTTAATGCAAAAGGAATTATTCAGACTCTGAAATCCTGCTAAATTTGTCCCATCCAAAGAAAACTGAACAATGAGAAAGCCAGGTTTCAAGATCAGGTCATTTTGCGTTGACACACTGCATTCAAAAGATGGGATCATAAGCAGTGGCAATATTTTATTCAGAGGTTTATTTAGTGAAATTTAAGCTGAAATGGAGGTTGCTTCCCTGAAAAACAAATGATTACTACTTGACTGTTCGTGAGGTGTTTGGTTATCCTTACCTGCTAAGTAGAGCCTAAACATGTAATATATACGATTTGTGCATCAGTGCAGTGGAACGCAGTAATGAAATACAAATGTGTGTGTGTGTACATAACTTCCGGCAAGAAGCAGCATGCCTCGTAATACATGTGGTACACAGAGAACATCATTACGAAGGCAGGCAGTGTCCTAATCACCCACTGAGATCAACACGTCCCGAGATAATGAGCCGTTTGGTCGTGTCACGTCAAATTAGCCGTGTGGCATTTCGGGACGCGACTGTCCTGGCAAACACCCCAGTTATACCGCGCCTTTCATTATTTCCGCCCTGCTTTATGCCTGTCCGAGGGTGCTTAGCGAGGGACGAGACGGAGGGACGTATGTATTCTTGCCGGGTGAGAAATCTTCCTGGCATCTCTTAATTGTGGTTTATTTTGCATCTTGACTTTCTCTTTGTATTATAGTTCTTTTTTATTACATCCGCCTGGCTTTGTGTTTACACTTCGTTATGCCTGAGGATGCGTAGTGCTGGACAAGACCAATGGATATAGTCGTGGTGAGAAGGCTACCTGGCGTCACTGTTTTCCATCTTGATATTCCCTCGGTGTTCATCTTCCCCTTCATTATTTCCGCGTTGCCTTATGCCTTCAGTTCCGCTGTGTCCGAGGGGAAGCATGGGGAAGACCAAAGAACATTCTCGTGAGGTGAGATGTCTCCCTGGCATCTCGTAATGAATGTTTATTTTGCGTCGTGGTATTTTCTCGTATCCTCTCTCCTTCATTACTTCCTCTTCCATCTAAGCTTGCACTTCGAGGGTGTTTAACGAAGGGCAGTATCTAGAACCATTTTTCTTTGTTTATTAATTGATTGATGAATTTACCGATATTTAATTATTTGTAATCCTGCGTCGCCCGGCTCTTTGGTGATGATGATGATGATGATGATAATGATGAGAGTACTGAAGTGGAACATGCAAAAAAATAAATCAATAAAATAGGAAGTGCTAGAGGTTCTCCTAAGATGACGTGAAGATGAGGGCAAGACAGTTAGATTCTATTCCCCGTCTTGGCCGAGACTGGTGTATCACAGTGTAATTCAATGGTGAGTCAGTGTAGACCTTGAACTTTCTTAGGGTAGACTTTTTGATCCCATCCACGACGAAAGATATCCTTTGTTTGTTGTTTCAAAGTGCAGTGAGCAGTTAGATGGTTCAGTCCTGTCATTATACTGAGTCTGTGTTTATTGTGAGGATATAAAAGTTTCATTTCAATTTGGCACACGTCTGATATGATCTTCAAGAGGTTCGAAGCTGACCTACATATTCTAGTATTTCCAAGTAATTATACCTTAAGACGGGATATAATTGAACTGTTTGAAGTAGTAATTTTTTAGTGAAAATTACCAGTGAAATTATGTACATAGAAATATGCGTTATAATTATATGTATATTACACAAGTGCAAAAATTATTCTGGGAGGTAATGATTACATGATTGCACATAATGAAAATAAGTGGAAATTGTGTTCTTAGGAAAACAAGAGTAAAATAAGTCTTTGTAGATTAGGAAAATAAGTGTTTTCACATTACGAAAATATTTACATGCACATTAGGAAAATTAGATTAAACAAGTATTTTAACATTAACAAAATACTATCAAAATACTGTTAAAATAAGTATTAGCATATCTGAGCCGGGGTGAGTTGGCGGGCAGCACGCCACCCGCTCCGTCTCCTCACAGATGTCCCTAATTGCGCTCTGTCGTCTTGGGACACAGATGAATATGTTTTACATTATCCACACGCTTACACCCAGGCTTAAAATATGATACACCTGTACAAACTGTAGATAATCTACTTTGAAGGGACGAAATAAAATTAAAGGAAATGTATATCTTTTTTATTAGGAATTGTTGTGTGTACATTAATCTGTTAATTACTTTCGATAGAGAATGTATTAAAGTATCCACTCGTCTGAACGCTGGCTTAAAATGTAATGCACCTGTACAAACTGCAGGTGATAGTCTTTGAAGGGTCGAGATAAAATTCTCCATGTTTTGATCTGTTAATTCTCTATAGCACGTGTGAATACTACATACTACGTTATCCCTTTGCTTACGCTGTAGCTTAAAGTATGATATGCCTCTACAGACTGCAGGTAATGGCCTTTGAAGGGACGGATATTATTAGTGTAAGTATATCTTTATATGGAAATTGCATCTGTATTTTTACGCTTGAGCAAACTACGGATCACTCGGTGTTAACAGCCACAAAATATCATGACCGAATATTTATTTCTTAGTTAGGACTGATATTACCTAAGTATACCGTAATCCACCGGTACAAACGGTACGAACTTACTCTAAAGGGACGAATTATAATTAGGAAATATATACCAAAATTAGGAGTATCTAAATATGGAACCAGTGCAGAAAAACAAATATGTACTGTGTATGTTAATCTTTTTATATTTGATAGAAATAACATTACTTAATCTTGGCTAATTATCTGTGGCAAAGAAAATACTATGTAATATATAATCCGCTCGCTTGAACGCTGGCTTCGAATACTTAGACAGGAAGTAAGACAGTTTCGTGACAGGTTCAGAAGTATGATGAATAAAACACCAGCGTTCTTCCAATACATGCATAATTAGTCTCAAGTTTTTGTTAATCATTACCAGCAATTCCCCCGCTACCTTGTCGTACCGCCTCCCTCGATATTCTCAACCACCAGACGATTTTACTCAGGAGACGCTTTCTGGGAGGTTCGACAGAGCCTTGATTAAACTCGCTTCTCTGCAAAAAGTCACTGCAAAACCAAATAATCGCCCTGTGGTAGCGAGAATGTAAAGAAATAGGTCGTGGTACTGAGGGGGTTAAGCAGTGAGAGAAAACACATAGGAGGGTCGACGGAAGCGCTCACTCTCCGTTGTAGCGCTTGTCGATGTGTCACCGTATTGAGTTTGTTGGATCTCTCTCTCTCTCTCTCTCTCTCTCTCTCTCTCTCTCTCTCTCTCACACATACATAGAAAGACAGACAGACAGACGGAAGACAATACAGGTAAAGTGATGTGCATAATGATATACTCGTAGCTAACCCATGGGAAGGGAGGAGAGAGAAGACCATTAATCATCATAAAAACAGAAGGATAGATAGATAGAAAGATGAATAGATGGACAGAAATGGTGGATAGTCAGACCTATAGACAAATAAAGGAAAAATTTAAGTAGATAGAGAGAATTGACTGGACAGACAGATAAATGAAGACAGAGAAATAAATTGAAGAGACGAATGAAAAGCTTGATAGACAGAAGAGAAGCAAAAGGACTCGTACCGTAGTAGAGAGAGAGAGAAGAGAAGAGAAGAGAAAGAAAGAAGAGAAGTGAGTCTCCACCATTACTTCTCAGAGAGCCAAGCCATCACTGTCGCCGTCCGTCAGGTGTAAGTACAAGCACTTAAGCTGAATCTGATACAAAAGGCAAGTCCCGGCCGCTGCTAACACCATACATACACACAGCGCCTCCTGCCCCATCGCCCCCGGGACCCGCCCTCGTTAAAACCGGGGACAAATCTTCCCCGGTGGTGCGTTTGCGACGAGCCACTGCGCCGATGACAAGGAGGCACGTATTCTTGTCTTTAATAACTCCTATTCTTTTTGTTGAAGCCAGTGTGAGCCACGTCCTCTTGTCTCTTGGCATTTAAGTAGTTTATTTTTTCATTCTTTTAGGCAGTATGAGCCACGTTTTCTTGTCATTTGGCAATTAATTATTGTTTTTATATTTTAGCTATTTTCAGTATGAGCCAAGTGGATTTATCTCCAGGCATTAAATTACTGCCATTTTTTTTTTATCCTTTAAGTTTGAGCCACATTTTATTGTCTCTTAAATAGCAGTGAGCCGTGTTCTCTTGCCTACAGACATTTCAGTACTTTTTTTTTCCTTTTAGTTATTTCAGTATGATCCACATTTCTCGTCTCTCTGCATTTAAGTACATTTTATCCTTTGAGCCACGGCGCAGAAGTCAGTGAGCCGCGTCTTCCTGTAGGCATTTGATTATTCTTTATTCCCCTTGTAGCTGCTTCCATGGTGAGCCACGTCCTGTTTCTAAACATTTAAGTAGTTATTTTCCCCTTTAGCTAATTATATGAGCCAAATTTTCTCGTCTCTCAGTAACAGTGAGCCACGTCTTCTGGTCTGTTGGCATTTATTATTTATTTATTTATTTATTTATTTTACCTTCATCCTTTCAGTACGAGCCACATCTTGTCACTAAATATCTGTCTATATCTGTTTATCTATCTATCTGTCTAAGAACTTAATTGTTGCTTATCTTTTTTATCCTTTTAACCGCTTCAAAAGAGCCACATTTTCAGGATTTTAAGTAACAGTGAGTCATGTGTTTTTGCATTTATACATTTTTTTTCATTTATTTCTTTTATTTTAACCCACTTCAGTACGAGATACCCCTATAATTTTTTTGTTTACTTATCGATCGTAATTTATGCCTATTTATCTATTTGTTTTATTATAGCCATTCAGTCTTCTTGTCTGCAAGCATTAAATTATTATTCTTTCCTTTAACACCCTTCAGTACAAGCGGTGACCCTTGTGCTGAGTAAAATCGTCTGGCAGTAGGAAGAGTGAAATCTAAGAAAACCCTCTTGGCCTCGACTTCTCATCATTTACGAAGCTTCAGTAGCATCTTTTTACCTCCGTCACCGAAGTTGGAGGAGGTTATGCATTCACCTATGTTTGTCTGTCTGTTTGTCCAGACGATGTCTCCAAAAGATTTCACTGAATTTCAATGAATTATGGTGGAAGGGTGAGCCATGGGCCAAGGAATAATTGATTAAAATTTGGGGCGGATCCGTGTCAGAATCCTATGTATAATATCTTCAAAATTCTCAATGAATTTCAATAACATTGTGTGGAAGAGTGGACCATGGGTCAAGGAACAGTTGATTAAATTTCGGGGCGGATCCGGATCCTTTGTATTCCACACAATATCTCACGGATCTAGATCCGGATCCATTTAAATGGCAGTAGCAATGGCGGAGGTATGCCCTTCCTGAGTGCTTTCTAGTTTCCAGTGCATCTCTGTATATGACACGTTAATAGTCCCTCTACAGTCTCTTCATTTTGTTTACTATTTATGCAGTCGTTATCGGTGTTATCAAGATTTAGATACCGTTCAAGGAAATACTAAGGTGCACTCAAAATAATACTCTTGAAAGGTGGTTCTAGGAATCCTCCCAAGCCCACCAGTATAGAACCATTGATACTGAAACGGTTCGTTGATATTTCTAAGCGACATTTACCACGACTGGCGTAAGCTGAATAAAAGCTTAGTAAAAACGACAGAAGTAAAAAGCCATCGGGCCGAGGAAGTTATGGAAAACGAGTTAAATATGGATAGTCTCTCTCTCTCTCTCTCTCTCTCTCTCTTTTATTCGTTCATGCCGCCTCGGACGATTTTATACGTGAGGTTTTTATTAATTACTCCGAGCCATTCATGAGTTGGAAAAAAATCGACAGGTGTAGCGAGACAAACTTTATAGTCATCACCGAAGGGACGTAGTATCATCATCATCATCATCATCATCATCACCATCATCATCATCATGCTAAACTTATTATCCCGCTAATAAATGGGTTTCGTTGATAAGGTGGATGGGTGTGTTAGGATAGGTGGGTAAAGGTGGGCATGGGTGGGCAAGTGGGATGTGTTGGGTAGGTAGGTGGGTGGGTGTGGTAGGTGGGTGGATGTGCTGGGTTAGGTGGGCTAGGGCAAGTGGGTGACAGATGAGTGTGATGGGTAGGTAAGATGGGTGTGGTAGGTGGGTGAGTGGGTGTTAGGCTAAGTGGGTGGATGGGCAAGTGGGTGTTAGTTGAGTGTACTGGGTTAGTGGGTGCGTAGGTGGGTGGGTGTGGTAGTTGGGAGGGTGAGTACGTTAGGTAATGGGTAGATTGAGAGATAGATGTGTTAATGCATGAAAATAATGATCTGTTTCTTTTTCACTTTCTTCTTCTTTTCTCTTGATGTTCTCTCTATCATTACATTTCAGTCCAAGAAAATATGCGCGCCAAAAAAACTCCACATCAAATTTCACGATACATAAAACATCACAGGAACTTAAGAGTTTTTAGAGCCCTAGATATTTTGTTCTTTTGGGAGTTATAAAGCCTTTAATGGCAACATAAATTTTAGTTGTCAAATTCTTCCTACAGACAGACGATTTTGTTCTGCTTTCGGCTGACATCTTGTGAAGGGTTAAAAAGTTTCTGTCTGTCTGTCTCTCTCTCTCTGACGATTTCATACAGCATATAAAAAAAAAAATCTACTATTTAACGAAGGCTGTTTCTAATCCCTCCACCCTTCTTGTGCTTCGCCTGAGCTGAGTAAAATCGTCTGAAGGTAGCAAGAGTAAAATAAGTAGGTCACCGGGGCGAGAGTATTAATACCTCGTTCTTGCCACTGCCGGACGATTTTATTCAGTCCTAGAGTGGCATCCCGTTCTTATAGCTTCGAAAACAGTCTTCACATTGTTCTTTTTCATTTTCGTTTTTTTCTTTGTTTTTTCGTTTCCGCCTGGCTTTTTTTTTTTTTTCCACCCGACAGTTCTTCTTTTTTTTCTTTTTTTTCCATCCGGCAATTTTTTTTTTTTTTTGGTCAAACGGCATTTCTTTTTATTTTGCTCCCATCGGCAATTTTTTCTTGCTTTCACCCGGCAATTCTTCTTTTCTCTCATTTTTTTATTCTTCCTCTGCCCGGCATTTATTTATTTATTTTTTTTGAGTTGTAGATACTTTGTTCTCAGGCACTGTTAATTACTTCACTCCGATGGCCCTTTTTTTTACGCAAGGAAGAAGGAACCAAAGGCCAGAGGTCCACAAGTTTGTTCCCTCCAAGAAAAAACAGAAACCAGACAATTTTTTTTCAGCTCTCGTATTTTTTTTTAAAGGGGAGAATCAATTATAGTATTTATCAACCCCTTTACTCGTACTACTAATGGCCTGTCCAAAATTGGGGAAAAAATCGTCAGGGAGTTGCAAGATATAAATATACAAACACGTATTGGGATTTTAGAGGTAAACCATTTTGCCTATGCGACTAGAGGCCGTCAAAATAAAACAATCCCGGTAGCGATAGTACAGTAATAAATAAATAAATAAATAAATAATATTGTCTGGCGGTAGCGATAGTAAAATCATAAAAAATAACTAAATAACTAAATAAATGAGTAAATAAAATCGTCTGGCGGTAGATATAGTAAAATAATAAGATAAATAAATAAAATCGTCTGGCGGTAGCAATAGTAAAATAATAAAATAAAATAACGTGAATAAATAAATTAAATCGTCTGATGGTAGCAGTAGTAAAGTTAAGATTTTCCTCGTCGCCAGGGAGAAACGCACTCAATCCGAGGACTTATTTTTATTCTTGCTACCTTCAGACGATTTTATTCAGCTGAGAGAGAGAGAGAGAGAGAGAGAGAGGTGGGTGGAGGGATTAATGGAGATTATTTCTAACCTCGTCACAGCAGATGATTTTCCAGAGTGAAGGAAAAAAAGTCGTCAGGAATTAACAAGAATAATTTTAACAAGTCATGAGATTAGAGGGGTTGAGTGTGGTAGCAAGGGCAAGGAAACTCCCAAACACCTCTTCATCACCGATTTATTTTTGGATATGGCTAGCTAATGTCGTTTTGCACGTTATTAAAGCAGAGTATGGCGATGCTGGAAGGATTAGTATAACAGAAGAGAAGTAAGGTGTAATAAGCAAAATAAATCGCTTAGGAAAAGGTGTTAGGGAACTTCCTCAACCGACAAGAATACGGGCCAAGAACACATTTAGAACTGTGTCATCGATCTGAAGGGCTTAGAAATTGTCGCGAAAAAGACCAATCAGGTGTAATAGGCGAATAAATCGCATAGGAAAAGGTGTTAGGGAACTTCCTGAACCGACGAGAATACGGGCCAAGAACACATTTAGAACAATACGTCATCGTGAAGGGTTTAGGAATTGCCCCGAATATTTTCCCCGTCTTCCCATTATATTTTATTTATTAACGTATTTACTCCCCTTGAGTGGCCTCGTGGGCCGTATTTAATATCTCTGCTAAGCTTTTGAGTTTGTATCAAATCGTTTACTAAGCTTAGAGTGTGAATTAATATTTTGAGTTAACGCTTGGCTTCACTCATGCACGTACCAGACTCTAGGAACAAATTTGAGTTAATACGAAAATGACAGAAGAAATCAGTAATAATACGTAACTTATGGAGCCTTGTTTGTCGAAAAATCCATATATTTCACAAATAATGTCTATAATTAAAGTGAAAAAATACGAAAAATTGTGATATAATTTACTGTCATGGAGACAATAGACGATGGTAAAAATTTGATCCTTTAAAAAACTGTTGATCCTTTATAAATACGGTGGTAAATATTTGTGGATCCTTTAAAAAATTGTTGATCCCTGTATAAATACTATCATGAAAATTTTTTGATCCTTTGAGAATTTGTTGATCCTTTAAAAAAAATTGTTGATCCCTTTATAAACACTGTCGTAAAAAGATGTTGATCCTCTAAGAATTTGTTGATCCTCTAAAAGATTGTTGATCCCTTTATAAACACTATCGTAAAAAGTGTTGATCCTTTAAGAGTTTTTTGATCCTTTATAAACACGATGGTAAAAAATGGTTCATGCTTTATAGATACAGTACGGTCTTAAAAATGTGTTATTTTGTGTATTTGCGATCAGAAAGGTTGCTAATTCCTTTGTAAATAATATCGTAAAAGATTGTTGAGCCATCTTAAATGCGATCGGAGAAATTTGTTGATGCTTTATATATAAGATCGTAATGATTTTTCGATCCATTTTAAATACGATCATTGAAAATTTTGTTAATCCTTTATAAATTGGACTATAGATATTTATTAATCCTTGTATAACCAGTCTTAAAAATTCATTGTTCCTTTATTAATAAGATCGTAAAAATCTGCTAATCCCATCTTTTAAAATAATTGTTATAAAAATTGTTGCTCTTTTATGTATGGTTTTCTTATCTTTTAAATATTCAGTCGTAGAAATTGTTGATCCTTTAAAAAAACCCACATGTGGTTAAGGAATTGGTGATCTTTTAAAAATGTGTTGGTCTTCTTTAAACACAACCCCTAGATGTGTTTACTCCGGCCATGTTTTGTATTTGTCTTGCGGGGACACCATCTGCATCGAAACCTGCGCCGTGTTTTATCAGTGTTTTATTTTGGGGTATACACTTCACAGGCGGAAAAGAGAGCTGTAAAGGGCAGCCGACACTTTGTTCTCTGCCCCTCCCTTTATATATTCACAGTTTGGTGTTTTTTCCCTCGCTTAATGGATAGGTCAGTAAAAGAAACGAAGGCAACGGGGTGTTTCATTTAACGATATGCGGGCCTTCAGAGGAACCTTTATTTATCATTGTTTGGGTGCTGAGTTTGTGGGGGTTTTGAGGGGGTGCTGAATTTGTGGGGATTTCTGTGAGTTTGTGGGTTTTTTGGGGGGTGCTGAGTTTGTGGGGTTTTCTTTGGGTGCTGAGTTTGTGTTTTTTTTTTGGGGGGTGCTGAGTTTGTGGGGTTTTCTTTGGGTGCTGAGTTTTTTTTTTTTTTTTTGGGGGGGTGCTGAGTTTGTGGGGTTTTCTTTGGGTGCTGAGTTTGTGGGTTTTTTTGGGGGGGTGCTGAGTTTGTGTTTTTTTTTGGGGGGTGCTGAGTTTGTGGGGTTTTCTTTGGGTGCTGAGTTTGTGTTTTTTTTGGGGGGGTGCTGAGTTTGTGGTTTTTTTTTGGGGGGTGCTGAGTTTGTGGGGTTTTCTTTGGGTGCTGAGTTTGTGGGGTTTTCTTTGGGTGTTGAGTTTGTGGGTTTTACTTTGGGTGCTGAGTTTGTGGAGTATTTTCTTTCTCTTAATGGATAGGTCAGCAGAGAAACGGACGCAAGAGAGTTTCATTTGAGTGTTTCATTTTACGATATGCGGTGCTTCAGAAGAGCCTGTTGTTCTGATCTCCCCCTCTCCCTCTTCCCCTTCCTCTTCCTCTCCCTCTTCCTCTTCCTCTCCCTCTTCCTCTTCCTCTCCCTCTCCCTCTTCCTCTTTCTCTCCCTCTCCCTCTTCCTCTCCCTCTCCCTCTCCCTCTTCCTCTCCCTCTCCCTCTTCCTCTCGCTTGGGTGTATTTAGAGGTGTAGATCTTTTGCCCGTATTCCCATCGGTAAAGGAAGCTCCCTAACAATTTTTCCTGAGCGATTCATTTTGTTTGTTACACCTTACTGTCCTCTCACTTGGGTATATTTTGAGGTGTAGATCAGGGGTGTAGATGTTTTGCCCGTATTCTAAGCCTCCTAACAACTTTTCCTAAGCGACTCATTTTGTTTATTGCACCTTACTGGCCTCTTCTATGTTAATTGAATTCTTCCAGTACAGCCATACTCTGCATAAATAGCATATACAAAAGGATATTAACCAGATATACCCCAAAATAAATCGCTAAGGAAATGGTGTTAGGGAGCTTTTTGAACTGACGAAAATACGAGGTTTTGTGTCGTATTCTTTGTTCTTATTGGCTTGTACGTAGCATTTCTTCCTCGGCGATTTATTTTGCTTATTACACATTGCTATTCCCTTATATGTTATTTGTATCTTGAACAACAACGTACTTTCCATTTGTACAATACACGTGAATGCTAAGGTGATAATAGGCAATATAAATCGCATAGGAAAGGGTGTTACGAAAGCTCATAAGTGAACCAGAATACCAGCTTCTGAGAACACAGAACTTCACACGATAGTAGAGTGCACAAAGAGAATACGGAACTTGACAGGAGAGTTGAAATATAAAAGAAAAAACAGAGCACCACAGGAGAATTGAAACGTATAAGAGAACACAGAGCTTCACAGGAGAATTGGAGTGCATGGAGAGAAGCCAGACGCATGAGAGGTGAAATATAGAAAGAGAACACAGGACTTCATAGTAAGAGTTAAAAGGCCTTGAGGTACTTTGTTTGACGGTCCCATTCGGTCTGCTTGGACGTGTAGACTATCAAGAGTTAAAGCCGTGAATTTAAGCTAGAGAGCGCCCCCTCTTCCCCGGCCCCTCATTTTACAGCCGCTCCCCAAAGGATCCTCGCGCCGATATGAGTCTCTAGGGCGCACTCAGAGGTCCTTCAGTACGTCACAACACGCGGCAATCATTGTAACTCTACCGACACGCCGCCCCTCCGCTCCCGTCCACACCACTACCACTCACTCTCACCTCATAGCTACCTCTTCGCCTCTTGATTCGCTTAGCCTCTTGTCGTTCACGGCCTGTTTTCTTTTCTCCTTTCTCTTTGTCGTTTCTTATTCCAAATTCCTTTATTTATATTTATTCCCTTCGCGTCGTACTTCCTCATCTTTCTTTCCACCATCTTGTCCTTTACTTCCTGTTTTTATTTCTCCTCTCTCTTCGTCTTTGTTGGGTTTTGCTTATGCTTTATTTAAATTTCTTATTCCTGTGTCTTGCTTGTGTCTTTTTTTATTTCTTCTGCCCCTCTTCATTCCTTAATCTTCTGTCAACACCTGACCTCTAACTCCCCATTTTGTTTCCTTGGCTGATCATCATGGTACGTCTCTCATCCACCTCTCTCTCTCTCTCTCTCTCTCTCTCTCTCTCTCTCTCTCTCTCTCTCTCTCTCTCTCTCTCTCTCTCTCTCTGCCTTCCATCTTTTTCCTTGCCCTCTTTTTTACCTCCCTCTTTCCTTATCCTTTGCCTGTGTCTCCCTTATTAATTTCCTTCCTTTCCTTGAATTTCTTTTTTTTTTTTTTCTTAATTATTCCATCGTTGTTTTTTTAAGTCCATTATTTCCACCCTTCACAATCCCAAGCCTTGTCATTTTCTCACGTCTTGGTATTCTTCGCCTTTCATTATCATACTCTTTTCATATTTCAAAGTTACCCTGATGAGTTGGCAATTACAACGCCCTAATTACCTAAGTTCGATCTCTAATAATTAACTTTTTCTTTTTTATTCGATCATATAATGCCATCAAGAGAAATAGGTTGGTCATCAAGGGAAGTACAGTCAAAGAAATAACAATCATCCCATCTTCGTCTGGAGAAAATTTAAGCTGGCGAAATGCGCTGGAAATCCTATACAAGTGTGTGTTTTAGATGCTTGGATTTTTCCGCTTTGTATTCGTCAAGCTTTGGGGAGATTTTTGTGTGTCTCTCAGTACTGTTGGAATCAAAAGTCATGTCGCTTTTCTTGCTTTTCTCTCCATGGGCTTTGAAAATCGGTGAGGTGAATCCGTAGCACCTGACACTGATGAATTTATTTGGCCATAGATCAGTGTTATTAGTGTCGATTGCCGCGCTTTCCCCACGCTGATATTCGAAGTCCATAGAGAGTAAAACAAGAGGGGACAGGACTTTTCATGACGACTTTACATTGGTCATCTACCCTTGAAAGTAATGGATGACGGTAGCCAAGACTCAGGCCCCTACACCGCGAAGAAGATATTAACGAATTGTCTGTTACCTCATTGTCAGGTATCACACGTCTTCGTTCACTCATATCCTTCCTTGTAATTATCTCCACCTGAGTTTACACCTTCACCTGAGTTCCGTGTGTGTCACCTTTGATTTCCCTATCCTTAATCTCTGCCATACTTCTTCCCATTGTATTCTTCCTAATGTCTCATCCCTGCACTTCTTATCCCAGCCCGTCCTCTTTCCCCTTCCTCTTCATTCGTTTCACCTATTTGACCCATTTAATTCCATCATAACCCCTTCAACCCGATGACACCTTTGCTACTGCCAGACGATTTTCTTCAGAGATTTCTTTCCCACTGGAGGGGTTAGATATAGCCTTCATTAACCCTTTATCCCAAGAGATTTACGGTACATTAACCTGAAGAGCGTGGCAGTGGCAAGGACAAAAATGCAAAATAAGAAAATACGTCATCAGCTTGAAGGGATTACCCACTACTTTACCCCTCACTATAGCGTACTTATTTTCCCATCCCAGCCCCGCCTTTCCGTCCCATCACCTGTGTTTCCACCTCTTCAGCCCTCCATCAGCGCTCCCTCCAAATTATTTTCTCTTCCTCTTCCTTTCCCCATCCCTCCTGCTCCCCTTCCTCTCCATTTTTTCCCTCCTCATCACTCGTCGTTCTCCCTCTCTCCCTACACTTTTTCTTCCTCTTCGACCTTCCTCCCTCATTCTCTCACTTTTCCACCTTCTCATCCATCCTCTTCATCTCTCTGTCTCAGGCTTCATTTTCTTCCACATCCCTCCTCTGTTTCCCTCATTCTTTCCCCTTTTTTTTCTCTCCCCATCATTCCTCTTCTGTCCTCACTCTGCCCATTTTTCCTCATCATTCTTCTCCATCTCTCCCTCTTTCCAGAGGTTCCTCTCGCTCTCTTCATTTTTTCTTCATCATCTCTGCTCTTCATCCTTCATCCTCTTCGTTCATTCCTCTCCATCAGTTCTCTTCATCCCACTATTTTCTGCTCTCACTCTCCCCATTTTTTGCCCCTTCTCTCACTGTCCCCATCCTTTTCTCCTCCCCTCCATTCTCTCCTCCTCCTCTCCAATCTTTCCTCCGCTTCTCCCCGTCCTCCCTTCGACTCCCGGAGAGGTGGCGATGGCTGTAACAAATAGAGTGTCAGTCGGCAACCTCAGCTCAGGAAATGACCCGGGGAGGCGATGTGTTGTTTAGTGAGGGAAAAGTGCGATACGGATTGATATGCCCTTATGATGACTCTCTCAGGAGGGGTTGACGTCTCTTCTTGTTATGCCCTTGCTACAACCAGACGATTTTACTGACCAGACGATTTTATTCAGCTTCATTTCCTAGGGCGACTTGTCTGAAATGAGAGAAGTGTTTAATACGAGCTGATGTGGTCTTGTGATGACTCTCTCAGGAGGGGTTGACGTCTCTTCTTGTTATGCCCTTGCTACAACCAGACGATTTTACTGACCAGACGATTTTATTCAGCTTCATTTGCTAGGGCGACTTGTCTGAAATGAGAGAAGTGTTTAATACGAGCTGATGTGGTCTTGTGATGACTCTCAGGAGGGGTTGACGTCTCTTCTTGTTATGCCGTTGCTGCCACAGGACGATTTTATCACCAGGCGATTTTATTCAGCTTAGGGGAAACTGTCGAACTATTTTAATGTATTGCTAAAAGTGAGTTAAATGATACGGACTTGTGACCTTATAGCTTTCAGGGGATTTAGTCTCTTCCTTTATTCTTGTTACAACCAGACGATTTTATTCAATTTAGGGGGACCTCGGAGTGGCTTGACCAATGTGTTATTTAAACGACGGAAATACTGTACCTGATGTGGTTGGAAGCGGTCTGTCTTTCCACTTGTGATTATTCTTTCAAAGGGGTGGATGGATTTCGGTCGGATGGATTTCTTGTTTAAATCCTACCACAGCCAGACGATTTAAACCAGCCTAGGGGAGACTGAGAGAGAAAGAGAGAGAGAGAGAGAGAAAATGTTTGATACGGATTGATGTGGCCTGCCTTCTCACGTCTCATGTCTCTATCAGGCGGATTGCTTTTCGCTACTATATTACGTCGATCTTTTTATATCCTGGTTAAAAAAAAAAAAAAAAAAAATCATCGTATATTGAATTAGGAATATTACTGCCTGGCGAAAGGAATAATAATGATAATAATAATAATAATAATAATAAAAGGGGTTATCGTACACTAGATGAATTAAGGAGTATGTAATCTCTCTACTATATGAAACCTCCATTTGACCAAAACAGCACTATTTGGCTGTAGCAATAATAGTAAATAAATAAATAAGTAAAATAAATACCGACAGATAAATTATAACTTCAGCATATACAAATAATCGCTATACGAGAGATTATTTCCAGTCCCATAGTCATGAGATCTCCGTCAGTGCCTTTACGTATTTTGTATTTTATTCTTGCTATCTCCACACAATGATACGTATTTTTTATTTTATTCTTGCCATCTCCACATTGATACGTATTTTATATATTGGTCTCACTATATCCACATGATTACGTATATTTTTCTTGCATTTTCCACATGGTTACGTATTTTGTTTTATTCTTTTCATCTCCACATGGTTACGTATTCTTATTCTCTTCATGCTATCCATATTGATACGTATTTTTGTATTTTATTTTTGATATCTCCTCATGATTACGTATTGTGCATTTTATTCCTTCTATCTCCACATGATTACGTATATTTATTCTTTCTATGACTGTTTTCAGATCAGTAGAGATTTACGAATTACTGAAGTTAGATACAGCCTTCACTAAATCTTTCACAGTAAGAAATTAAAGTGAATAAAATCGCTGGAAATAGCAAAAAATATATTAAAAAAAATCCCAGGCTGAAGAGTTTAAGCGGGATATGATAGTGTAAGAAAGATTGAAAGATAAATTATAATTCCATCTTACAGAATGGATTAAAATGTTGATATTATCCTCTGTCAGTGATTACAATTTCTTCTGGTTCTCTTATGTTTGATGAAGATTTATTATTATTATTATTATTATTATTATTATTATTATTTATTTATTTATTTATTTATTTATATAGGGAGGACCTGTTTTGTTGATGGGTTTAAAAGTATTCTTGATTATTTTTTGTTCTTTACACTTCTGGACTGAAACGTGGAGCTTTATTGTAGTGATTGTGTGTGTGTGTGTGTGTGTGTGTGTGTGTGTGTGTGTGTGTGGTACAATATTATTTAAGAGTGTGGAACGTATAATCTTTTAATTGACAGTAGGAAATGGTAAAGTTTTAGGGTAACTTAAGAAAGGAAAAATAATTTGCAAAGATTTCCGAAAATTTATTAAATTTTTGCTATTATAATTTTGTTACTTTAGAAATGAATCTCTCTCTCTCTCTCTCTCTCTCTCTCTAACAAATAATGGTATGAGCAACGGGATATTTAGATTAGATTATATTTCGAGTATCTGCGTGTTCCGGATGCTACCTACAGTATTTTTAGATGAAGTATATCAGAGTGCTTTGGCAAATATTCACCCTGTTTATTTTAGGCTCTGCACGGTATCCAAGAAGCAGATAGTTGTAGCACGTAAAGGAATACAGAAATAAATATAATCACGTGACTCTTTAAAGAAAACAGGACAAATTGATTCACCCCCACTCAGCGGCCATGTATCATAACCCTGCGCCTTTCACAATCCCGTCCAACACTTATGTATACATCTGTCACCCTTATGATAATACCCGTATGAATTTTATAATGAAAACAACGTCTGGATGAAAGATTTACGGGAGCACAACACCGCCTTCGACACCACAGCACCTCAGACTACACATCACACCACGCCATTCCCCTGCACACCGCACCACAACACCCCACACCACAACACACCACACTACAACATCCCACACCGTACTATAAGCACCCTACGTCACCCCACACAACAGCCCCTCCCATGCCACACCACGTCCTTCTGTCCCACACCACCCAGAGCATCTCCTCCACTCCACAGCACCCCACACCTCCCCTATACATCCTCCTCCACCCCACAGCGGCTCACACCACCCCTATACACCCTCCTCCACCCCACAGCACCCCCCTTCACACCCCACAGCATTCCCCTCCACCCCAGCTTTGTTTTTGTGGTGTAGGCGATAAATCATACCTGCTTACACGCCTCATCATTCTCGTTGTTTCGCCGACTTTAGGAGACTCGGGTATATAGGCAAGCGGCTGTTCTGGGTTCCCACCGTGGCTGATTGTGAGAGAGAGAGAGAGAGAGAGAGAGAGAGAGATGAAGTGTGTGTGTGTGTGTGTGTGTGTGTGTGTGTGCATTCCAACCCTCGACATCTGACAATATACCTGTGACCTATTTTCATTTCATTCTTGCTACCTTCAGACGATTTTTTTTTCAGCTTAGAGGAGACCCTTTGAACTAGGGGCGTTTCATGTGCCCTTAGTTAAGCCCTTCACCAGCTGAATAAAATCGTCTAGAAGCACCATAAATAAAAAATGAAATAAGTACGCTGTGAGATTGAAGACATTAACCAGATCTATAGCTCAAAAAAACATGACCATAAAACTAATAAGAATGAAGCTACCCTCTAACACCTATGGGATTTTCCTTAGCTTAAGAAAATCGTCTGAGCCCAAGATTTCGTGACGCCTCTTCATTGGCGATTTATTTAACACATTATACTTAAGTTTTCTCCTGTATGTTATTGATACAGTGTTTTTATTTAAATGGTATAAATAACACTCAAGACAATGCTAAGGAGTAATAAGCAAAATAAATCGCAAAGATGGAAGTGCGACGTAGCTCCCTATATACCTCCTACAGGGGGAGTCAAAAGTCTAGAAAAATTTTAGACGTTACGATAAGGATATCCTGCGATGCTGCCTTTCCCATGTGTTTCCCAACGTCTGACTCATCCTGTAAAATGTTCTAAATCAAAAGTACGTTCCTAGCGCAGAGCCTTGTTGTAGTGCTTCCGATCCCTGTATTTAGTTGTCAGAATTATAATTATTTTCCCCCTAGTCTCACACACCTACCGATAGCCTGAAAAACCTCCTTCACTGCGAGAGGGTTAATAGCAATCACTGTTTTGATGCGATTCTACTGATGTACGGGTTGCTGTTTCGAGGTTTTGAGAGCTGGTTTTAAAAATAAAGAGTTGGTGCTTTTGAGAGAAGAGATCAGCTAGTAGTAGTAGTAGTAGTAGTAGTAATAGTAATATGATTATTATTATTATTTGTTGTTCTCGTTGCTATTATTATTACTATTATTATTATTATTATTAGTTATTATTATTGTTGTTATTATTATTTATTATTATATTTATTATTATTATTATTATTATTATTATTTAAATCATCTGGTGGTAGCGTGAACTTAATAAAAGGTTGTCTCTGTCAGCTAAATAAAATCGCAGATACATAGCAAGATCAGAATAGAAAAGACGACAACGTATTGAAAGATTTGACTCAGTTCCTTGATGAGGGAAAATTAAATGTGACCTCCATAAGTATATCTTTAATCCAACCCATTTAATACTAGGACGCTTTTTTCTTGCTAACTTCAGACGATTTTATTAAGCTGAGGAGAGGATTTTTGAACTGGATGGGTTAAATAAATTCTTAATTAACTCTACACACCTGTATATCCTTCCTTGTGTGAGTAAGAAATCATCCGGTGTCAGAAAGAATAAAGAAGACTATTATTACTCTATATTATTACTCTTGCATTGTTGCCATATTTTCACTACATGCTGGGCACCCCTCCCCTGTGACTTTAACCAGGCCTCCTTGTTTTATATGTGGCAAAAGTTCCCCAATATCTCACCGCGGCATGACAGGAAAAATATCTCAGAGGCACCCAAGCTGGTTGCCATCCGTTTGCATACCTGGCGTAAAGCACCTGCAGACTCCGAGGGGCCTCTCGTGAATTATGCTCAGCTCTTGAATCCGGTGACGTTTCTCTCCCCATGTTTTATTCTTGGAAGGTTTGATGTAGGTTAGAAGATCCCACTTTTTCTCCAAGTCGAAGGATTAGGTATAGTCCTCATTAACTTATTTATTATAGGGGACTCGTTAGATGAATAAAATCGTCTGGAAGTAACGGGAATAAAATGCAGAACCCCGGCATCGAAAGGAATTGGAGACGAAAAATCCAACGCAATGTCAACGTGATGAAGTGAAGGTCGGGGCTGTGAGAGGTAACACTAGCCCAGGGGTGTCTAGGCAATCCATTTGGTGTATACTTAGCGCTCAGTAATCTAAAGTTTAAAGCCACAATTAACAAGTACAAAGGCACTATATAGATACGGGGGGGACTGACAGGACCGTACTGCTATAGTCTATGGGATCGAAACACCATGCGTCCTGAAAACCTTAGGGAGCGACAGACGAACAGGGGGCATGCTCCAAAAGATGCCCGGTGTCTTAGGGATGTATAAGTGTACAGTGGCGGTCGGTAATCCACGTGCACGTCTAAGTCTCCGAAATGACGCAGCGAGACCCCAACTTTCCATCACATTTAACTGTTTACTGGTTAGAGGGGTGTCATTAGCTTTCCACACAATTTCAAGACAGCGAGACACAACGATTGACCGCAGCTGTACCCTCGCCTGCTGTAATTACCCTAAAATTTCTTGACCTTAACTTGGCAGAGAGTTTTGTAGCTGTACCATCATGTTCAGTAATTATAGTTCTTTTACCTTAACCCGACAAATTTTGGTTCTCATTATTTTATTTATTTATTTGAGTAATGAGAAGTTGTTAAACCCGTCATCAGTTTTCGTTCGTTTCATTTATTTACTGATTTATTTATATTATTAATGAGATATTGGTAGACTCACCACCAGTAAGCTAATCGAGTCTAAACCTCCTTTCTTTATTTAGGAAAACCAAGACCCATGTTCTCGTTAGTTTAAGGCGCTTTCTAAAAACCTCTTGCTCACCAGTTAAAATCATAACATTCAACATTAATATTCTCTAGTACGATATGTATGCAGTGCGTCCATACTGAAACAACGATACCATACAACATAATATTTTGAGGGAAATATGAAAAATAAATGTCTAAAAAAAAGATATATTAAAAAGACATAAATACCACACAACATAATATGAAATGTAATGTGGAAACAAATCGGTAAGGAAAAAGTGCAAAGCTACCGTAACGAAAATTCTATCCCATATGTTAAGGCATTTTTGACGGCAACTCCACGGGACCGAGAATAAGATTGATAGATGGGGTAGAGGAATATAAGAGAGGGGATTGTGAGTTGGAGAGAAGGCAGCTTGATGGTGAAGGACAGGGTGACACGGAGGCGTTTCCTTTGTGGCCATCCCATCCCGGAGCTAAGGCGTCTGGCTATAGATAAAGTGCTCGGGCTATGGCGGGTGTCACATTCTAATTTGTCCGGAATGCCATCTCACTTTTATGTCGAAGGGAGAGACGTGGTATGTTTATATTTTCTCCTCTCACAGTAATACCAGGTGTGATTACGGTATATTCCATCTCTCACTTATATTTCGAAGAGAGAGATGTGGTATGTTTATATTGTCTCCTCTCACAGTAATACCAGGTGTGATTATGGTAGAAGAATATGTTAGAGTATGTGGAAATCAGTCTTAATCTTAGACCGGTAAATGATGTATGAAAGTTAAAAATTGTACTAAACTTTTATCGGCATGTGATATATGTTGAAGTTATTAAACCTATACCGGTATGTGAAGAATGAAAGCTGCGTCAAAATCCCACACCTCTACCTGTGACAGAGTAATAATATTCAGACTCGTGCGACCCCCGAACTGTGTGTGTGTGTGTGTGTGTGTGTGTGTGTGTGTGTGTGTGTGTGTGTGTGTGTGTGTGTGAGAGAGAGAGAGAGATGGTATATATAGGAATGTCCAGGAACTTAAATTATTTCACCAGAGAGGCCTGCAGAGACGATTGTTAGCAGAGACAATATGAATAAAATCGTCGTTGTTGGAAGAGACAGATGAATGAAATCGTCCGATGTTGGCAAAAATAAAATGCGAGTAACCTTAATGCACTCAGGTAATTTATGGAGCCTGTATCTAATCCCTCTACAGTGGTCCTTCCCGGTGTGAATAAAATCGTCGGCCGGTCTCATGAAGTAAAAAATAATAATAGGATTGAAGATATAGATAAAGTTTTATTCTAATGCTTTCACCTTGAGGAAATAATCGTCTTTCAGTAGGGAGAATAAAATAAAAAGGGATTAATTCATAGTTTCTAATAATATTTTTAAGTAAGGACGTCTTTCCTACTCTGCTTAAAATCGACTGGCTTGGAAGTGCAAAATATTATAAATGCGCCATCGTCCTCAAGAGATTAATAGATAGTCAGTAATCCCTTCAAATAATCGTCTGAATATAAAATCGTCTGAAGGTAGAGTCACAAAAAAATGGACGTCACGGTACTAAAGGATGTTAACGCCTTCACTCGCAGCCTTCAGTCCACGGGGATCATTTTCAGACGAGCCTAGGGCCACGACAACAGTAATAACAATCCCCTCATTACGAGAGGTCTGTGTTAAGTAGTATCGTGGAGAGGGATTCGGAAGGGCTTGACGGTACGGAGGGTGTAGAGAATAAAATCGCCAGGAGAGAACCAAAAACAAAGCACTGTAGGCGTGATGGTAAGGAAGGTGTAGAATATGTGTGAAGGTTAAACATATCTGTGTATCTCTAATGCTAAATAACATCTTCAGAGGATAGCCGAAATAGAATACTAAAGACTTGATAGTATAGGGAGAGTGTCGAGTGATAAAAGTTTGGATGTGTGTAGTGTGAAAAAATATGCATAGGTGCGCAGAATATGAAAAAAGTATAGATGTGTGTGTGTGTGTAATATAAAAAGCTATGGGTATGTGTGTAGTGTGAAAAAGTATAGGTATGTGTGTAACGCGTGAAAAGTATGTGTGTAGAAAAAGTGTATATTAATTGTGTGAAAAAGCATGGGTGTGTGTAGAGTGTGAAAAAGTATATGGGTATCTGTGTGTTGGCAGGACAGGTGTGGGCCTTGGTTGCCCCCCGCGGGTGAATGTGATATGCTGGTGTAGATGGACAATTATACCCCGTCAGGCCAGGTTGACCCCCTCCCCCCCCCTTAGCGCCCCGGGCCACCGTCAGAACACAGTGGTGGGTCCTGCTGGGGGTCCTGGCCTCACACCCCTCTACACCTAACACAGCCTCTCCTCACCCATTTACCACACCCTCTCTTCACTCATTTAACACAGCCCCTTTTCTCCCATTTAACACAGCCACTTTTCTCCCATTTGACACAGCTTATCTTCACAGTTTACCACCCCCTCTCGTTATCCGTTTATATTAATGTGTCTTGGTCTTTTCTTTAAAATTAACCCTTTTTTTTTTTTTTTACCTGTTTGCCAATTATCATGTGCTCATCAAAACACCTACCACATATTCGCTTTGCTCACGTATTCAGTGCCGCATCCCTAAGCCTTCCCCTTAAATTCCAAAATATCCTATCTGTACACATTTATCAACTGTTGTGTGCTAAGTCTTTCTCTTTAAATACATCAACTTACTAATCCTCCTTTTTACCCATTTATCAAGTGCCAGGCTTGTTCTTTAATATAAACTGTTATGTGTGGTCAGACTTAAGACCCCGTATTTTCCCCAAACACGCCTCTGTAAAATTTATCAGTTTTTCTCTATACCGATATATCAAGTGCCGTTTGGTCATATATTAAACACTTCACTCCACCAATTAATCAAGTGCTTTGCAGTCAGACATAACTCATTTTTTTTTACCAGTTTATTTAGTAACGTATGGTCAGACCTAACACACATCTTTTAAAATTTACTAAGTGTTTTGGGTTAGACCTAAAACACCTTTTTCCCGATTAATCAAGTGCTGTGTGACCATACGTAACACACCCGTGTTTTGTGTCCAGACCTAACATCCCTTCCCTTTAACATTTAAACACGTGTGGTGTGGTCAGCCGTAACATCCATTCTCTCCACCAATTTATCAAGCGTCGGTGGGCCAGTGTTGGACGTAATGGCAAGTGTAAGGGTGTAGTTACTTACCCCTCTTTCTGCTCGGCGGCTCTGTCCCGCTGGCGGCGGTTCTTGAACCAGTTGGAGACCTGCGTTGTGGTGAGCCCCGTCGCCTCGGCCAGCTCCCGCTTCTCCCGTGGCGAGGGGTAGGGGTTGTGGGCATACCATTCCCGCAGCACGTTACGAGACTTCTCCTTGAAGCAGTAGGACGTCTCCTCGCCGTCCCAGATGGTGCGCGGCAGAGGAAACTTGCGCCGCACGCGATATTTGCCCACGGCGCCCAGCGGCCGCCCGCGCAACTTTTCCGCCTCTATGTAGTGCGCTTTCAGCCACAGCTGCTGCAGTTTCCCGTGGTTCTGTATTGAAAAATTATGGGACTCGAGTATGCGGTAGAGGTCTTTGAAGTTGCCGCGATGGAAGGCGACGAGCGCCTTGGCCTTGAGGACGGACTCATTCTTGTGCAAGTGTTCACAGGCGGGCAGGGACCACAGGAACCTGCCTAGCCGCTCTATGTTGCCGCTCTGCTGCAGCACCTCGCACACGCACGCCACCTGCTCCTGCGTGAACCCGAAGGAGGGGAGCATCGCGGCAGGCGGGGAGAGGGAGGACTGGGGAGGCAGCGTCGGGGGGCCCAGGTGAGGGGCCCCTGGATGTCCACCCGCCTCGCTCATAGACCCCACTATCATAATATAATCCGCCACGGTACTAATGTTGACAACACCCACAGCGCCCACCCCGACAGACTGAACAACAGACTGGTGTGGCGCTACGACACAGTCACACCCGCAACACTCGCACCACGTCCAGTCCTCACCACGGGACCACCTAAACTATACTACCGGGCCAACCTCAGCTCACGTTTCCATTCTTCGATACTGCATGGGGCCGGATCGTGTGTTACCCCGCCCCTTGACACGAGACTCGCCCCTCATTGGTTCGTGCTAAGTGCTTATCGTGGGCGCGACCAATGGGGGCGGGGCGGGGTGGAGTCAAGATCTACGTCCCTTCCAACGCGGCCAATGAGCGAGCCAGTTTGGGTGGCGGGTTGGTCCGCGTTAACATAAGAAGATGGATGATATGGTGCACACTGTCGGTATTCCTAATCATCACACTTATTCATTAAACGATAAATAGACTTAGGGAAACATTTGTCAGGACGCACACACTCACACACACACCCTCACCTTACCTCTTAGGTATCACTCACATTTAGTTCTCTCCAGTATCCCTTTCCCCGAGCCCCTGCCTCTTTCCCATACACGTTTTCCAGCTCCGCCCAGCACATTACCATTTAATCCCCGTTCTTTCTTCACCTTGGGCCGGGAGATCATTCGTCAGACGGGGCACAAAGTTCATAACATCCATATTCAGCCTTCTAGACCAATGGCTGGGGCGAATCGATCAAACCCTCACCTCCCCAAGAACCGCGATATTCAATTAACCGGATGGAAACAAAGACCCAGGCCATTTATTCCTTCCCTAACTTACCCAGGCCATTTATCCCTTCCCCTTTTCCCCTCCCTCCAGCCTTCTCTCTCTCACGCCAAAAGGTATTGTGAAAACGGTGAAAAATGGCTTCAATATATCTCTTGGCTCTGATGCAGGGAGGTAACGAGTCAAGCTCACGAACCGCCCAGCCTTCAGAGGTAAACAGCTCCCGCGCTGTCTTTACGGGGGCGCGCCTTCCATCCCTGCCTCACACACACGCAGATACACGCACATGCGCCTACATTCATACCTTCTCACGCCACATGCACACATATACACACACATACACGCATGCAGAAATACACTCACACACAAATACACACAGAAACGCATGCAGAAATACACATACACGCATAAACACACACACACACACACACACACACACACACCATTCTCTCTCTCTCTCTCTCTCTCTCTCTCTCTCTCTCCCTCTCTCTCCCCATTCTTTTTACATCTTAAGGTGTTGGGTTGCATCTTAGCTTGGAGAACTGCGTGTGGCACCATCCTGTTTTGATTGCGAGCCGTTCCTTGCTTGTGTGGATGGTGGTGTGTGGTACATTGCTTGTTTGGCTGGTCGTTTGTGGATGGTCGTGTGTAGTACCTTGCTTGTGAGGATGGTTGTATGTACCTTAATCGCATGGATGGTTGTTTGTGGTACTTTACTTGTGTGGATGGTTGTGTGTGGTACATTACTTGTGTGGATGGTTGTGTGTGGTACCTTAGCCTACTTGCATGTATAGTTGTTTGTGGTACCTTACTTGCGTGGATAGTTTTTTGTGGTACCTTACTTGCATGGATAGTTGTTTGTGGTGCCTTGTTTGTGTGGTTGGCTATCTGTGTTACCTTGTGTGGATGGTTGTTTGTGTTCTGTTGCTCATGTGGAAGGTTGTGTGTGTGGCATCTTGCTTATGTGAATGATTTTGCGTGATTTATTGCTTTTATGGTCTAATATAAAACAGTACTTTGGACCAGTGGATAGCTCAGTACGTTTCTGTGGTTATGTGATTGTGTGGAATTTTATATACAATGAAGGTAAATGTTTTGTAGATTTGAGTGATGAGTTACTAGATGTACTGCCCATTTCATATTAGTATTTCCCTGTCCTGGATCCAATACCCATCCCATTTCTCTCTCTCTCTCAACTTTCCCCATTTTGGTTCTTTTCCAGCTTATTTCACACACTTCACTGATGGAAAGACAGCGTTACGATCTTATATCCTTGTCATCTCACTTCTTTGTGCAATTTATCTTTTTCTTGTGTTAATCAGTGTTTACAGTTCAGCATTTCAGATGGGGAAACAGCAATTTGACACAGTTATAGTGAAAGTTATAGTGAAAAAGAAGTGTAATGAGAAATAGGGCTGGGATGATGGTGTGCTTAACTCCTTGCTTGTGGCTAGTTGTGTGTGGTTGTGTGTGTGTCTTGTGCTGTAGGTGCGAGTTAGGTTGTATTTGATTCCTTGCGCGTGTGGGCAGTTGGCAAGTTGTTTTTGTGGTTGGTAGTGGGTAGTTCATGATGTGGTTGGTTGCGTGTCTAGATTTTTGGAAGCATTCTCCATTAGCCGATACAAAAATGCGTTCTTTATGTTTTATTTTTGTTACTCTTGATTTTTTAAAGATTATTGTAAGGGAGCCATTTTGTCGCGACGTTAATGATAATTTCACTAACTTCTTTATGTATCGTTATAGAGCTCTTTTGTCGTAGTTGTTAATAATTCTCATCAGCCCTTTCAGTATTATATTCTGTATTTTGTTATTTCTACCGCCACAGTATTTTATTCCCCCGAAGAAAAACCTGTCGTAATGAAAGGGTTGATTGTGTAATGGATTGAGTGTGATCGTTTAGGTGAATGATGGGTTAGTACTTGGCAGTGTGTGTGTGTGTGTGTGTGTGTGTGTGTGTGTGTGTTTGTGTGTGTATGTGTGTGTGTGTGTGTGTGTGTGTGTGTGTGTGTGTGTGTGTGTGGTTGTATTTTTTCCCCGCCACTCCACTCTTCTGTGCTTGGTTATGTGATATTCCAACCCCTTCACTACTAAAGGTCCCTCCTACGCTGGGTACAATCGTCTAGTGATAGCGAGAACGAAAACTGAAAAATCATGATAATAAGGGAGTTAATATAGATAGATTTTAACCCTTTCAGTTCTTTTACGTATTTTAAATTAATTCTTGCTACCTTCTGACCTTTTATTCAGCTTTCTAACCCCAGGCCTAGAGATGGTGTCCAAACTTTAACAAAATCGTCTGGAGATAGCAAGGAAAAAAACTAAAAAAATAATGCGTCACCGTATTCAAGGAGTTAAGCTGAATAAAATTGTCTGTCGGTGATAATAATAATAATAATAATAATACCAAATAACATCCTGATATTGGTAGGATTAGTCTCGTAATTCCAATGACGTCTTTGTTTTAATATTGCTAAAAGTGGTCATCTTCATAGTTTTGGAGATTTTTTTCCCCAAGCTGGCGAGATCAGATATAGCCTTAATTTATCCATTCACCGCAGCGTGTCTCCCTAAAGCTAAGTAAATTTGTCCGGGATAGCAAGAATAAAATAAAAAAATGTTGAGGGGTTGGTGGTGATTATGTCGAGCCCCTCACTGTATACCAGAAAAATATCCTTTGGTGAAGAGGATAGTTTGGCGGAAAAATGCGATAATAACTAATCCCATTTTGCCCACCTACGAGTGAGGCTAAGGTGCCGTAGTGGAGATCATTTTAAAGGCGGGAGGCTGACCTACGCCCCTTAAGAGTTTTACTTGATAGAAGAACCTAAGGCCACCTTTTGGATTGGAACCGTAGTACATAAACCACATACCATTTTCCATCCCGAGAACCCGGTCAAGAAATTAAAAAGTAAATAATAATAATAGTAATAATAACAACAGTAATAATAATAATAATAATAATAATAATAATAATAGTAATAATAATAGAAGTATGAGGACGCCTTGATGATGAAGGGATTACTTTTACTGTAGTGGTTGTGCAGTTTTGCGTTTCTTATTATGGCCACTTCCTGGACTGCTTCTTAGGTCTTTTCTACATGGGTTGATGCTTGGGTGAGTTTGGTTCGGCTGCGGTGCTATGCTTGAGTAACTACTGTAAACTAACTCCATTAAATTTAGCTTCTGTGGACTGCACTTCACTCAGCTTGTGAGGGCGCCTTGTGTCCTAGTGGTGTAAAGCTCCAGTCGCAGCGAAGGACATGCACCGTGGGATCCATTAAGAGCATTTTTTATTAAATATGTTATCCAACCAGTGGTGTAAGCCGGTCACCTATCCTTTTGCCTGTTTAACCAGTGGTGTAAGCCGGTCACCCATCCTTTTGCCTGTTTAACATTATTATCTCCGTCAGCAAAGTTGGAAGGAGGTTATGTATTCAACCGTGTCTGTTTGTGAACTAGATATGGTATTTCAAAAAATTGTTGTCGAATTTCAGTGACATGTGGTGGATAGCTGGATCAAGGAAAAGATGATTGGATTTCGAGGTGGATTCGGATTTGGATTTAGGAATAATTCAATAATTTCATTGGTGTCGGCAGAGGTATGCGCTCTCTTAGACTGTAACAGGGTAGATTTAGACCGTAGAATTAATTTATTTACTATGTGAGATCGTTTACTTATTCTTCTGATAGGGAAGAGGAATTTCAACAGTAAATCTTATATTTTATCGGCGTTGACAGTAGTATGCTCTCTTTCGAGTGTTTTAGTTATTATTATTATTATTATTATTATTATTATTATTAAGACAGTCAAGGATTTGGTATTGAAGTTAGGAGAGACTTTTCGAAATTTACTTTAACTCCTTTTCTACTACTGTACAGTAGGTGTCTCTCCATTGCTGAGTTAAATCGCCTAGTGGTGGCAAGTATATAATGGGCATCATCGGACTGAAGGAATTAAAGTACTGAACTATACTCTTTTCACCTTAACTTGGACCAGATTTTCGTCTTTAGCAGCTTACTTCACGCCGGTCTGTGAGGAAAAATGACCAGTACTACGGCCCTACATCCTTTCCTTAGCACTTCTTCGTGACTAGCATCATATTTCAATGCTAATCTGTCTTCAACACAGCATTGAAGGTAGAGATATGACAGTTCAAGGTCAGGTTAGAGTAAAATCAGTTTAGGCTCACATTCTTGGCTGATAAGGACGCTCCCTAACACCTCTTTCTGACCGATTTATTTTTGGTTACAGCTGGCTAATATCGTTTTGTACGTTATTTATGGAGAGTCTGGTGATATCGGAATGATATAAGTGACACAAGAGGACGGCAAGGTGTAATAAACAAAATAAATCGCTTAGGAAAGGGTGTTACGGAGCTTCCTTGTCCGACGAGAGAACGGGCCAGTCTAGTTCCTGTACCACCCCGGGGCTAATATGGAAATTTCCGCTATACCTGTTAATATAATCGTGTTAAATCCTTCAGACGATTTTATTCATCTATCACCAGACGATTTTACTCAGCTAGCACCAGACGATTTTATTTAGTCACCGCCAGACGATTTTATTCCACAACCATACAATTTCGTTCAGCTGCCGCCAGACGATTTTATGTACCGTCAGGCGATTTTATTCAGGTACCGCCAGACGATTATATTCAGCTACCATCCTGCTATTTTAATTAGCTACTACCAGAACGATTTTTTACTACCGTCAAGTCTTTTATTCAGGTACCACTAGACGATTTTATGCAGCTACCACTGGACGATTTTATTCGAGACATCTCGTATGAACCCCTTCAGCCCAGTACGTCACATCTGCTTTATTCTTTCAATCTACAGACGATTTTATTAAGCTTAGAGGGGGCTTTCCGAACTTGAGGGGTTGGGTACAGTCTTCATTAACCCCATCACTACAAGAGGTCCTTTCTGACTTGAAGAAAATCGTCTGGGGGTAGGAAGAATACACCAATAAAATAGGTCAACGGAATCCACGGTTAATGAGATAATGAAACGATGTCAAACCCCTCCAGTTCAGTGTATCTTTCCCGTATGCTTAATAAAATCGTCCGCAGGTGATAAAGGTGAAAATATTGCAAACGTCCCCGGGCTGAAAGGGTTAAATGCTGAGGTGACTAATAAGTGTGCTAGTTTTTTATTTTATTTTATTTTTTCTTAATGCAAGGATGAAGGAACCAAAGGCCAGGAGTCTGTAAATTGTTCCTTCCAAGAAAAAAAAAGAAAAGAAAAGAAAAGAAAGAGAGAGAGAGCCAAATTCAAGAACTGTTGATTTCGAGATGCCTGGACACGCTGCTGGGCTGTGTTTGATTGTTTTGCTTTCTTGCCCTGATGTGTGTTGTGTGTGTGTGTTTTTTTTTTAATAAGTCGGTGTTTGATAGCTTTCAGTTTCAACGCTGTACAGATTGTCCATTTGATTGGCTTAGTATGACGACCTTATTATTATTAGTAGTAGTAGTAGTAGTAGTAATTGTAGTAGTAGTATTGTAGTTGTTGTTGTGGTTCTAGTTGTTTTTGTTGTTGTTGTTATTAAGACTGAGTGCTCTAAGGTCTGAGGAAGCCCCTGATTTTTTAACGGCCTAATATGGAACACCAGTATTTGTTAGATACGTTCAGTCTGCATCCAGCATTACATAGCGTAGTCAGCAGAAAGGTGAAACAAATTCAGTCATCATTACATGCTCCAAAAATTATCGTGTAAAACTGGAGACCCATGTACACTTTGGCGCTCCTAGTTTTGATCGCACGGCCATGAGTGTCCAACCCACACTCCTTTATAACGGTGAAGAGTTTCCCGTTTTAGTCTTGCTGCCACCAGACGATATGATTCCGCTAAAGAAGGGCCTCTCTGATTGAATTAAGAATAACATCCATTATTACCTCTCACTGGGTATGCGGCTGGAAATTGGACTCTCCCCCCCCCCGTCCTACATAGTCCCGGGTCACCCTTGGACAAGGTGTAGCACCCGTCAGCCCACCAAAATAGTAGCAGGTGGGTGGTTACCATCATCCGAGGTACTGCCATGGGAGTGACGTGGGGCCAAGGTCCGATAGCTGACCTTGAACAGCACTCCCAGGCGGGGAACTCAGCTGCATTTACAAAGTAGTCAAAGTCTGGGCTGAGAATACCACTCACAGGTATCTCCTACACATAACTCACGCTATTGGGGGCAACACCACCTGTATTTTTCTTGCACTTCGCCATGTGGATGGACCCTGTTCCAAACCTGGCGAGGCGCTATCTGCCACAGGCAGGAGGCTGCTTGTTTATGGTCGATGGGTCTGCTTGTTCAAACGGACTGGAGTAGAAAAAAAAATGCTGATTTTTTTTTTTTCTCCTTTTTAATGGTGCAACCATCAGACAGTTTTATCCAGCTCAGGAAGGGCCTTATTCATAGTAAAGGGATGAATACTTGACTGGCTGCTTAGTTTAATTGAATGATTGGGCACATTAGCTGCGGGACCTTCTCTCGGAGGAACCTGGTCAGTCTGTCACTGCTGAGGATTTTCGCATGCAAGGTGCTTCATTTTAGCTCCCTAAGGATTTCCGCTAGGTGTTTCACTAGCCAAACTTTTCTCACTTCATACTTTTTTCGCTTCATACTTTTTTCACATCATACTTTTTTCACATCATATAATTTTTACTTCATATTTTCCACTTCATTCTTATTTCACTCCATACTTTGTCACTTCATACATTGTCACATCATACTTTTTCACTTCATACACTTTTCACTTCATACTTTTTTTCATTTCATACACTTATCATTTCATACTTTTCTCCATTTCATACACTTTTCACTTCATACTTTTTCCACTTCATACTTTTTTCATTTCATACACTTTTCACTTCATCCTTTTTCCCTATATTTTTTCAAATCCTTTTTTTTTTTTTTTTTTTTTTTTTTTTTTTTACTACCTTCAGACGATTACATTTACCTGAAGGAGAGAAATTACACTGTGAAGGAGGTACTGGTGATTCTTTCCAACCTCGACACTATAAGATTTTTTCCCCAAGATCTTTAAAAAAAATCGTCTGAAGGTAGCAATAATAAAATGAAAAAATAATCGAAATGAATGGGTTAAAAAAAAATTCCATCCGCCACTTCACAACGTTGATGAATTTTTCTTCTCCTTTTGTCTACTGTCAGGCGATTTTATTTGTGTGTGTGTGTGTGTGTGTGTGTGTGTGTGTGTGGTCAGACGATTTTATTTTTATTGGTGTGTGTGTGTGTGTGTGTGTGTGTGTGTGTGTGTCCATAATATAAATTTCTTCCTTCTTAATTGACGGAAAAAAACACAATATTTTATAAAGCGCTGTATTTATCTCATTACTGTTTCGTTTTGCATAATGCTTTCTGATCTCTCACTTCTTCATCTGCTTGGATATTTTTCTTGTGTATTTATTGACTCTATTTGGCCGTCAGATCTCTGTTTTTCATTTTGTCTAAGAATTTTACTCGTTCCGATGTTGATTTATTTAATTGTTTATTTATTCATTCTTTCGTTCATTCATCGTCATTATTATTATTATTATTATTATTATTATTATTATTATTATTATTATTTTATTATTATTATTATTATTATTATCGTTATTATTATTATTATTATTATTATTTATTATTATTATTATCATTGAGTGAAGTTTGGTTTTGTTTTTCTTCCTGATGTGTTAATTATTCCTCGTCCTCCAGCAGCAATTGTAATTTGTCATTTTATTTATTTTATATTATTTTATTAACCTATTCGCTGTCGGTTGTATTGCAAAAAATAATAACAATAATAATAATCCCTTTAATATATCTGCCTTCTTTCATTCTTTCTTTTTTGATTTTACGAAGTGGATAATGGGCCATTCTATTTACACGATTCTTGTCTGTCTGTCTGTCTGTTATCTGTCGCCGCATCATAGCAAAAAGCCATGTCCAAAACTAGCTTCATGTATTCGGAGCCTTTCAGTTCAAAAAGAATTATTGGTAGGGATTGTATCATTAGCCCTTTCACAGCGCTGACTTTTTTTTTTTTTCTATCGAGGTCGTCCGTCAATCACTCACTAAGAACTTTTGGAAACGTGGTGCTCAACTCCTGTAGAATTTGTCAGTGTCTTTGGGCCCTGAGGTTATAGCCAGAGTGTGTCTACCTTTGTATAATGGTGAAAAACGGTCCAGGTATAACTGTCCCTGCTCAAAACTGACCCCTTTATCGCCAGTCTGTTTCACTTGATACTGTATGGTGGGCGAAAGCAGTCCAGGAATTTCAGGCGCTACTCAGCACCGATTTAACCATGATAGATTACTTTCCTTGAGGTGCTCAGAGTGAAAAAGTGAAGGTGTGCAGTGAAACGCCTTACCTTTTATCCTCATATTATTTACTGTTATCATTCTTTAATTTTCTTTCTTTCATTCTTAATTTTTCTTGCTTTCTTCCTTCCTCTCTTTCATTCATTCATTCATTTTTATGCTTTGTTTTTTCCATTTTTTTTCTATATATATTTCTTTTACCTTAATTGAATGGTGAAAAGAAGCGTGGCCCGTAAATCAGGTTCAGGAAATATTATAACGCCTTTTCCTCAACGCTGATCACTTCACATATTAATAATTCTCTTGTATGCTAATAATCCAAATTGTTTCGATATTAAGGTGATATACATAAAATAATAGAATCAGGTGAAACTAGCCAGATAAATCGCTGAGGAAAAGGTGTTACGGTCTCCTCTGCCACATAGAATACGAATATGTGGCTTATTCAGTGGGTGTTCTTGTATATCATAACTTTTTTTTTTTTTTTTTTTTTTTTTCTTTTTTTTAGCCGCCCTAAGTATAAAATGATTCAGGGATGCATATCTTCGATTTTGGGGCTTTAATCACTTGTTTGTTTTCCATTTTCTTTTTTGACTTATTCGTATTTTTATAAGATTGTCAGTAATGGCCCATGTAAAGCGCATGCAAATCGGCGGCCACCCGTTCCCATATTCGATGTGGTTAGCGCTGCTCGCTCACGCACCTGAGAGGCAAAGCCAGTTATACAGATGCGCCAACTCATTAAACGTACCACCAGCACGGCCTTCCCCCGAACCTGTATCTTCCCCCTTCCCCCCCCCCCCTCTTGGTTATCGGCATTTATTTCCCCGACTAGGCGCATCGTCCTTTTTTTTTTTTTTTTTTTTTAAGCAGCTGTTATCAGTAGGGCTATTTATATACCGGTAGTCATATAACCGTGTGTGTTTTTATTTTATCAATCCTGCCATCGATCAGAACTATACACACACACACACACACACACACACACACACACACACACACACACACACACACACACACACACACACACACACACCGCGTATGCATATATTAATCGTTAGTGGAAGTATATACTTTATGAGCTTGTATAATGAATTTTCTATGACATGCAGGATGAATAATCTGGTCTTCGAAATCATGGAAAGCTCGGTGCATTGAAACATAACCCGTTCCATACGATGATATATATCGTTCCTGCTGCCGCCAGACGCATACATTCAGTGACGAACTTTGAACTTTATTCTTGCTATGTCTGGACGATTTTATTGGCAGAGGAAACACTTTCTTTTTACTGTCTGCCTATCTGTCCATCCATCCATTCATTCACCTGTCTACCTTTGCCAGTCTATCCATCCAGCTATCTGTCTATCTACGATCTGTCCATCTATATGTCTATCTACCTATCTATCTGTCTATCTATTTGTTGTCTATTTATATACGCTTAATACAGCCTGATTGAAAAAAAGCATCACCGAACTCTAGGAATTAACTTTCCTCTTGCTGTCATGCACCCAGCCTTTCATTCAGCCTCTCTCTCTATCTGTCTGACTATCTATCTATCTGTCTATCTCTCTATCTATCTATAGCAACTTACATAGCCTGATAAAAATAAAACATCACCAGTCTGAAGGGGTAACGTTGCTCTTGCTGTCACGCCCCACTGGCTAAGCTCCGGTCACTCCATTTTGTTCCCTAGTGTTCGGGAAATAGCAAGGAAGGAGACATTTTGCTTTGCTTCCTGTCCCTCCGTTGTGCATATTCATGGTCTCTCTCTCTCTCTCTCTCTCTCTCTCTCTCTCTCTCTCTCTCTCTCTCTCTCTCTCTCTCTCTCTCTCTCTCTCTCTCTCTCTCTCTCTCTCTCTCTATGTGTGTGTGTGTGTGTGTGTGTGGATGGGTGGTGGGTGGGTGGATGTGGGTGTGGGAGGGGGTTGATAAATAAATGGTAGATACTTTAGATACGTAGATATATGAGAGACAGACAGACAGACAGACAGACAGAAATTCCTATTAAGTTTTACTACCGCCCTTGCAGATTTTTCTTAGTCTGTCTGAAACCCGTGGCGCTTAAAAAAAAAAAAAAAAAAAAAAAGATTCAGTGATGCTTTGTGTGTGTGTGTGTGTGTGTGTGTGTGTGTGTGTGTGTGTGTGTGTGTGTTCTAAAATCACCGAATAACACTACCTATTCAGACCACAAACACAGCCAGCTTTTGGACGGGGCTGGGCGGGGGCGTTTCTAAAGGAGAGGGTGGAGCGGGTAAATAAGAATGCGTTGGCGGAGTGAATTTGAGGAAGAAACGACGAAAGGGGTTATTTGAAGATGTGGGTGGAGTGGTGGGGGTGTAGGGGTGGTGGGGGTGGGGGATTGTAGTAGAAGTGATGAGGGTTGTAGCAGTTGGGGTGGTGGTGGTTGTGGTGGGGGTAGGGGTTGTAGTGGGGGGGATGTGTGTTCTGTTGATCATTCACTTTAACTTGGCCTAGATTTTCGTCCATTTGGAGTGTGTTTTAGTGGGTCAGTGGCAGAAGATTATACCGTGGCTCTACATCCTTTCCCTAGCACTTCTTCGTGACTAGCATCGTATTCTAGTGTTAATATGTCGTTATAACTCGGTATTGAATATGGAGGATTGACAGTTTTAAGCCAGCGTAAAGTGAACAGAGTATAGTGATAGTGTGAGGGTTGTATTGGTGGGGGTTGATGTGGGGTTTGTGGTGGTGGTGGTGGAGATTGTAGTGATGGGTGTTGTGGTGGAGTGAGGGTTGTAGTGGTGGGTGTTGTGATGGTGGGGATGGAGAGTGTAGTTTGGGAGTTGTAGTGGTGGTACTGTAGTGGTGAGGTTGTGGAGTGGTGGTGTACGTGGGTGTTGTAGTGTTGGTAGTGATGATAACTGTAGTGATGGTGTTAGTGTTCAGGATGATGGCTGTGGTGGAGTGGGTGGGTAGCCTATTGTAGTGGTGGTGTGGGAGTTCTGGTAGCGGTGGGGGTTGTATTGGTGGGGTGGGGGTTACTGTGGTAGTGGTGGGTGTTGTTGTGGTAGGAGTTTGGTGGTGGGAGTGGGAATAGTAGTGGTGGGGTGGGGATCCTGTAGAAGCGGTGTGTTATTTTGGTGGGGGTGGGGGTTAGTGGTGGGGATATGGATTTTGTGATGGGGTGAGGATTGTAGTGGCTAGGATGGGGGTGATGTGGTGGGGATGGGGAATGTTATGGTTTGAATGGTGTGATAATAATAATAATAATAGTAATAGTAATAATAATAATAGTAGTAGTAGTAGTAGTAGTAGTAATAATAATAATAATAATAATAATAATAATAATAATAATAATAACAATAATAGTAATAATAATAATAATAATAATAATAATAATAACAATAATAGTAATAATAATAATAATAGTAGTAGTAGTAGTAATAATAATAATAATAATAATAATAATAATAATAACAATAATAATAATAATCATCATCATTAATGCAGTCATGGTTCTACTTACATAAATATAGTACAGTGTATAACAGTAACATGTATCATCTATTTCGATAACACTTTTGACAACACAATAATTATTACTGATATACCCTTCTGCTATACATCAGCCTCATTTACATACATAACTTCATTTAGACAGCACTTCATTGATGGGCGAGCAGAGGAGGGTATCATTGTGCTTACCCTCTGAATATCAACAATTTTAATCCAGTGATCTATACATTTATTTTATTTAATTACATATTTATTCATGCAGCCACCAGACGATTCATACGACCTAGATCAGCCATATTGTTGTGAGAGGGTAAATTAGATCTGCATATATTTAATCCAGATCGTAAAGACTACCCACAGCTAAATTAATTCTCGTGGAGGTAACAGAAATGATATTGAAGGTAAGCCGGCCTGAAGGGATAATGTTAATACTCAGCATCTGAAGGACATATGCATACCGTTTATATATTTTACACACTGTTTGCACAACTAATTCTTGCCTTTGTTGTCACTTCCTGTTTATTGTTTACCTTCGCTGTGTTGAGCTCTGCCTCCTTGCTTATTTTTGTACTTCCTTTTTGCTCATTTTTCTTACAATTTTCAGCCTTGACTTTCCCTCTTATAATAATGCGCGTGATGATTTTTTTTTCTTAACTCTGGGAATACTTAGTTATGTCGTGTAAATACTTATTGAGGAGCAGTGATAGTCTATATTATTTTCTATCATTCCATGCTCTCTGTTGCTCTGCCCGTTGTTTTTCTCGGAACGGTTATACACTTGGACAGCATTTGCGTCTCATTGTCCCTTTTCCCTAATCAGTGCAATTGGAGACTGGATATTAGGTCACAGGGCTTCACAAGAGGAACGTGTTAGAGGGGAACGTAATCAAGTGGAGTAGCTTTTGATGAAAATGATGTTAAGCACAGATGTTATTCAAGGCCACTGCTTTCCGCCATAGTTTCACTTTTTGCTCTACTTGACGTGATCTGGCTTTTGTTGTTTACTTTCGGCAAAAATACAAAAATAGCGCCTAGGGACTTGTGACTTGCGCCAGAACTCCAATTCCTGCAATGTGCTTATACCGACAGCAACCCCAGACATCGCCAGACACAAGCGGTAACACCTAATTTCTCAATGTCTTTCTTTTTTTCTCTCTCTGATTCATGTTTCATCGTTCGTATGGCTTTTTTTTATTTTTTTATTTTTTAGGGAACCCGATCAGATGAGGTACTCTTTTTTAAAACTCCTGACTTCAGTAATTTTCAGCGATATGGCAATTTTAAGAAGGCTTTTTGGCATGTTTGATAAAATTTTTGGCGAATTTCGAGATAGTCTGTTTCACGTGGTCATCAGTAGTTCATGATATTTTAAAAGGTTATAATTCGTCGTTGTAATTTCAATATTTCCATAAAATTGCTCGGTTAGATGCCGTCCCAACCTACCCTGTACACCTCACTTACCCGCAATCCTGGGAAGCAAAATTGACTGTGTGTGTGTGTGTGTGTGTGTGTGTGTGTGTGTGTGTGTTTGTGCTTGCTCCGCTCGCTCACCGGAACAGTAACATCGGCCGTCGCGGGTCGTATTCAAGAGGAAAATTGGGACCTCGCCACTAAAAGATTTACTTGCATGCTTAATAATCCCGTGTAGTCGAGAGGCATTATTCCAAACCTTATTTTTTCTTTCCTTATTAATTATTGGTTTGTTATATATTGATTCTCTTTTGCACACCGTTCGATAGTTTTACATTATGCTTTATTTTTCTGCTTTACTTTTCGTCTGTCTCTTTCGTGACTTTTTTCTTGTATGTATGCCTATCCATTTTTCTGTCTCTCTAGGCATCCTGTTTACATCCCCGTCTGCTTAGTTATCTGTCTTGTCCAGCCTTCCCTGTATAGCTGTCTTTTTATTTTTATTGTGTGTGTGTGTGTGTGTGTGTGTGTGTGTGTAGGGGGGTCAGTAGTGAAAAGCGGATAATATTGATGAGGGGAAGAGACAACAGAGAGTTAAATTTCGATAAATCTCTGATATTGAAGAAAGCTTTCGTACTTTCGTTTGACCCAGACAGACGGACAGAGATAGAGACAGACAGACCGAAGTAGACCGATAGATAGATAGATGGTTCTGTAGATAAAGATAAATATAGACTAAAGTTCGCAGATTCGTTGCATCATTGCCTCCATGTAAAATTCTGCTGTCCCCCTTATCGTTACGGCCCACATCAAAACAGTGACTCCCAATCTCTGGCATACATGATTTTGATGATGGTGAAGGTGATCGGTAAGACAAAACCCAGTGTTCGAACAAGGGTTTTTTTTTTTTTTTTTTTTTTTTTTTTTTTTTTTTTAGGTTCCTTGTTGTACTTTCATTATATCTTCCTATGCATTTAAAACAGGTGAACAAATATAGTGTTCGAAAACACTGGCGTAGGAGTCTTATAAAGAAAATCATACTGTAGGAGTACTGACGAATACGCATCTAAACAGGATGTGATAATAGGCATGGCTGATTATTTTCAAGGATCCACGTGTATGTCCAATATTGTGGCTACCGTGACTAGAGAAAAGAAAGTTGATATGTTTGATGTCCTTAGTTACAGCTACTAGTTCCCTAGGAAAATGAAATTTCTGGCAAAAAACTCATTTACATTTTTTCAACACCACATTGGGATGATTGAAGTTAAAAAATGGCTTTTTAAAATGCATACTCATTATGAAAAGATTTCCAACATGATAAGGGAAAATAGCACATATGAAGTAAAGTTTTGGTTGAATTTGTTTCATATTCATAGGGTAAAGAACAGGAAATTCAGACCTAAGCCAGTGAAAGATTCATTCTTGAAACAAATATATCTAAATACTTACTTTAATTGTTAGCTGAATGTAATAGAAAACAAAGCATTTCTTTTTTTCAAATGTGTGTTTGAAATTATTGTAATAATTGTTTATATATATATATATATATATATATATATATATATATATATATATATATATATAACACACACACACACACACACACACACACACACACACACACACACACACACACACACACACACACACACACACACACGTGTACCGGTCAGGTGTGTGTTTGTGTGCATGAGAGGGTACGTCATATAAGAGTCCATGCAGGGTGGCGGCAACCAAAGCCCCCTTGAAGCCACCTTATCCCAGCACAACAACCCGCCTCACGCCACGCCAACCCGCCCCCTGGCATATGCCGCTCCTCTTAACACACCAGCACCTGCGCTCCTTCATGCACCACCCTGCTTTCCCACTTAAATCTTACGGAGCTTCTAAGGTTTGGTAGAATTTTGATGACTACTCACCTTGAGTTTATTCCCGACGGAAAATTACATCCAGAAAGTTTTTTTTTTTTTCCTTCTGAGTTCTATTCCAGCGTAGTTTATTGATCCTGATTAATTTTTTATTCATCTGAGTTAATATCGTCTTTTAGTTTCGTACCGGTGCTTGTAAGTGACACCTTCCTAAGATGGCATCAGTATAGCCAGGTGCCTTGGCCGTCCGGTTAGATACATGTCCTTCATCTTCTTCCGTCCTCTTTAAGGAGGATGGTGAACTACGGGAGAAGGCAGCTTAAGCCTTCAATTCGCTGGGTTCACATTCACATGAGCGTGGGGTTTCAACGACAAAAACAGGAAGTTACGTCTCCTTCCTCCCACCATGTTTATTTCGGTTCTTTCTCTACATCAATTATTCCCTCCTGAAAGTAAATTTATTCCCTCCCGAGTGTATTGCAGCTCAAGGTTATTATCTCCTGAGTTACATTCTTTTTTTATTTTATTCCATTCCTACTTTGAGTGTCTACTTTCCTGAGTTGTTAATGGAGTTTTTTTTTTTTCCGATTGTATAACCTATTGAGTTAATTCCCTGCTGGGTTTGTCGTCTCTTCAGCATTCTTTGCCACTTTTGTTGTATATTTTATTTAACTCTTCTCTCTCTCCCTTTTCAGAAGTGAGTATAACTGATACCGTAGGACCTTATCGAACGACCGTGGGGTGGTGAGTACTGCTTTTCGTTTCCATTTTATGTACAGCTGCCAGTAGAAGTTCGCTTCCGTTTCTTGTGATGAGAGAATCGTGTATTGTTTGTGTGTAAAGGCGTTATATACAAGATTAAAATTGCAAATATTGTTGGAACTAACCATTCATTGTGCAGTGTAAGTCCAATTCTTACCTCAATTTTGGTACCTTTAAAAATACAGTGAGGAAAGGAAAAGAATTCTCGTTGGCGACTGTACCTGTGTTGTATTTAAATGTTCCCCAATCTTCCACCTTCCTCTCTTCATTCTATACCTCACTTTCAGGGCTTCATTGTTTGTGAATTTGCATGAGTTACTTGCACGTGCAACAAATAACTCTGTTTTGTTTATTTAGGTGTGAATTTTGGACATAACGGTGATAAGCGTTTAATTCTGATTTTATATTGTTGAATATTGTATGGGTAAATTCTAGGAAGGGAAGGAGACAGTGGACGCTGAACTTTCCTGTTATTCCTTTAGAAAACATCGTCAAGGCCCCAGCGAGATTAGGTTATGTATTTAAGTAAAAACTGCTCATTTTTTACCTCGTAAGCCTTTATGCCCATGGTAGTGTATAGGTTACCTTGCATAAATCAGGATCAAAGTTCTAAGCCATACTTTGTAAATATCAGCTGCTTCCATGTGAAAACAGTGATCTCCGAGCGCTTCAATGCCTCTTGTTATTTTTTATTTATTTTTTATTTTTTAGTTATGATGTCGCGAATGACAGTAATGCCCCGTGAACCGTACAGAAAGGAGAGGAAAGCTGTGTTCTCCTTTTACTAGTGAGGCCAGATGTGATATGCTCAGTTTGGATGTGATACCACTTCCACGCCACGAAGGAATTGTAAAAACTCGAAGGAAATATTGAGAATTAACGTCCAAGTTTTTGATAGGCCGTTAAAGTCCCGAGGAACAGTATGAAGCTCATTTGATTTGTCTTTTCTTGATCAGCTGTACGTTAGATTTGGTACTTTCTGGCATTCTCATATGAAGTTTATACGAGTACATTCTCATCATATCTTCGAAGGGTGGTGACATTGTAGTAAAAAGAGTTGACTGCTGTTTTTACTGTCGCTATATCAGTCCCCCGATTTCTATGGGATACAGTTCAAGGACAATGAGATTTAGATATATTTTTAATGGAGACTAATATTTAACCCCTCCTGCCTTAAAATTTTATCCTAATGTTGAATAAAATCGTCTGGAGATGGCCTCGCATTGGAAGGGAGTAAGGGCGACCATTGAACAACGTCTGTGATCTTTATTTTAGCTTGATGATAGCGAAAAGTGCATGTTATATCCACGAAAAACAAGACACACACACACACACACACACACACACACACACACACACACACACACACACACACACACACACACACACACACACACACACACACACCGAACAAAGTTTGAAAATCCAAGGTTTATAATTATATTTCCCAACTTCATCCTGTATGCTCCTGTGACGACGGTATATATATATTTTTTTGCCTACATTCTGCTTAGTGACGGTGAAATATACGTAATATATTCATGAAAAAAAAATAAAGTATCATCCAACCCTGTATTACCCTCTTCAAGATTCACAGGAGGTTAGGTCTGGGGATTGGAGCCTGACCAACCCTCCTGATTATTACTTGATATAAAAATTTCTAGTTACCTGTGGCAGTTCCAAGCCTGTAGGAAAAGCTGGTCGTCAGTCCAGCTGCTGTCTCTCCTCTGAGCTACAAGGCGCCTTAAAATTGCCCAGCTTACAATCGCCCAACATAAACTCGCCCAGCAGGAGGCATATGATAAGGATATTTTGGTATACAAATCCTGGCGGCCACTGGTGCTGCCCGTATTAAGGCTATGGCTGCCGATCATCAGTATTCGCTGCTGAGTCCGTGACAGGTAAAAAGAATAAAGATGTTAGAAGTATATATACATTATGCCCCACTGAATTAAATCGTCCGCTGTTATCAACAATGTAGGTAAATATATCATGGTAGTAAAGAGGAAACTCGGGATTGTGTCTAACCCTGACGCTACTTGAGGTCTCCCCCAAGCTAAATGAGTTCGCCTGAGGTAACCAAAAAAAAAAAAAAAAAAATGGGGGAAGGGGAGGACAACAGCGTTTATTCTCATTTATTTTTACCCCCTTCGGTTCGTAGTGAAAATAAATGTTTGGTAGTGTAATATATTTTGTATTTTATTGTTACTACTATTGTGTGTGTGTGTGTGTGTGTGTGTGTGTGTGTGTGTGTGTGTGTGTGTATCTGAGCATAGACTTAATAGCCCGATCCCTGAGGCCTGGCAATCCTCCTACGTGCCACACAGCTAAACATGTCACCGCTTACAGGCCTTGTGGTACCGTAAGGGATAATACGTCGATTTTACACTTCTGTACTGTACAATTATTGTTCAGTTGGAAGAATTGTACCAGCCTGTTTAAACTTTCTGTTGTGATGATACTTTGTGGGGAACCAAGTCGGGGCGAAACTGTTGCATCATCACAATAAACACGATGTATAGACGTCCTTCTACTCTCTCTCCCGCGAAAGGAAGAAGGCGAACTGAAGGGGAAATGTAACCTCAGCCTGCAGTCCACTGGGTGTGCGTCCAGACGAGCTACAACAACAATAATCAGAGTTTCAATATGCCCGTAAACTTCTCCCAAGGGTATATTGCTCAACTCTCCTTACAGTCACGCGGCCACGTATGTTTTGCCGTGAAAGTCGGGGCAGAGCAGCGAGCGGCGTCGGTAAGTCGGTAAAATAATCACCCGTGTTGACCAAACCTCCACACCCTCGCCACTTTTAACAGGGGACGGGCAATACGACTAACACACGTTTGACAGGAGAAGCCAAGCGAGGAAAAATGTAAACACGCCAGCGAGATACATCACGGCATATTTCAAGATTTTTTTTTTTCCCCTACTCCATGCACAAGCTTCCAAGATAGATCAAAGGATAGTTTTATTTTGTTCCATTTGCAAGTGGAGGGATATGTATACAAGCTTCCAGTCACGGTATATTATTATTATTATTATTATTTTTTATTCGTAAGTGGAGAAATATGTTCACAAATTTTCAAGATACATCACCGAATATTCAGTAGTATTTTTCCATATGCAAGAAGAGGAAAATATATTCAAACTGCAAAGAATCATCACAATATATTCTGATTCCTTTTTCCCTGTGCATGAAAGCAGCGCAAAGTTGTAATCTGGTATATGGATAATTTTTTTCATTTAATTTGTTTTTCCCTTTTCTGTTCATCATGTTAAAAAAAAAATTCCACTAGTGATTCATATGTCTTTGTATTGCACTATATATGTGATTTCTTTGCGTAAATCATACCATATTACATTTTGCTTTAAGTGCACAACAGAAGGATGAGAAATTTCAGTATACAGTGCTTCGTAATGAATCGCAATGAATTTGTAATCAGTTGTGGATTTATCTTTGGTTTCAGATTAGGGGCTGGAGTCAGTTTAATTTCAGCTGATGTAACTGGACCATTCCCACATTATAAGTACTGTGTAGTGGAAATAGGAAAGTCAGTGAGCATTCGTTGAGAGGTAGAAATGAGTCTAAATTATTATGGGTTATTTCGTGCATCCAGTGTGATTGCGCCTGGCCTTCAACCAAACTGAGAGGGTTTAGGGATCCATATCTGGCCAAAGTAAATGCTCTGTAATCGGTATGAAGAATGACTCGAGTTAATTTGCCTGTGGTTTGGGTGTAGGGCTGAAGAATATCACACGTCATTCTAAAACGGAGAGAGAGAGAGAGAGAGAGTGAAACAAGATGGCATGTAGGGTATTGCTAACTCATTGATAACGAGGTATAGGCTAACAGAATGTCACCCCAGAATTTTTCCCTTCTTCCATCCAGCCTGGCACATCGCTCTTTTGAAAGCTGAGTTACGATTTACCGGGCCATTGTTGTGTCGCGAAATCCGGGTTGGTGAAAGGTGCGGGCGCCAGAGAAGGTTGTGTTGGCTAGCGATGTTGAAAAGTGTGGAGGTGGGCGAGAGAGGCTTGGGGTTAGATGCACGTTCGCTGGGATAGGAGCGATGGTGGAGGTTAGATTAGGTAGTAGGTTAGGTTATTTTAAGCTGGATGAGGTTAATTTAGGTTAGGATAGGCAAAGTTTGGTTAAATTATGTAGGATTTGACCAGGTTTATTTTAGATTAGGATGGATTAAGTTAGGTTAGGTTAGATTAGCTTAGGGTGGATTAAATTAGGTTAGGTTAGATTAGCTTAGGATGGATTAAATTAGGTTAAGTTAGATTAGCTTAGGATGGATTAAATTAGGTTAGGTTAGGTTAGAATGGATTTACTTAATTGGATTAGATTAGGTGTGTGAGTGAGTGAAGGTTGGGGAGAAATGCACGTTCACAGGGATCTTAGGCCTATTCTTATCAGTGGGTTTTATTCTAAGCGGTATAGGAGATTTCGTTGCACCTGTTCCTTGGCGATGTATTTTGCATATTTTAAGTTAAAGCACCTTCAAGTTCCTTATGTAGTTCTAATATCGTCATACCTTTACATAGTTTGTGTCAGAACCATAAAATATGCAAAATAAATCGCTGAGGAAGAGGCGTTACGGGAGGTTAAAGGTCGCCTAATTTAATCATATAGTTCTGATATCGATATTACAATTTGTCTCAGTAACGTGAAAAAAGTAAAACAAATCGCTGAGGAAGAGTTGTCACGAATCCTCCTATACCAAGTTGAAAACAGACCCAAGAGGCTCCTTAGCACACCTGTATATGCCAAATTATAATACTCTTTTTGCAATGACTTGGCCTAAAACTCCCTCCTGTCCTTCTTGAATGCTGAGTTGTATGGGTTGATTGAGACTAGATTATGAGGCCAGTCACAAAGAAGTGCTATGGAAAGTATGTAGAAGCGGTAGGATTGTCACATTCTGCCACAGAGCTACGTGAAATAAGCTGCAGAAGAATGAAAACCTGGGCCAAGTTAGGGTGAAAGGAGTATTGTCATGTATATACAAATTTCCCTATTCACACTGAGAGAGACCAACTAATATGCGAGACAGAGTGAAGGAATAATATGCAAGAGACGTAGTTGAGAAAGAGATGCTAGAACGTCCCTTAACTTTGCGAGAAAGGAACCCAAGGACTTGAAAGAAGGTGTAGTGTAAGTGAAAGGTGTAGTGATGGTGGTGGAGGACATAGTGTGAGGTGTCGAGGGTGTAGGAAATGGTGCTGAAAGTATAGTTGGTGTAATTATTGTGGTTGGTGATTTTGGTGTTTGTCATAGGAACTATTATTATTATTATTATTATTATTTTTACTATTATTATTATTATTATTAGTCGTAGTAGTAGTGGTGGTGGTGATTGTGGTGGTAGCAGCAGCAGTAATATTTTTGCTTTAGTCGGAGTAAGAATTTTTGGATGTTGTTATGTTGTCATCATTATTCAGTAATATCCCTGTTTATGTTTCCTTCCCTGGACATTCACTAAACAACCCGTTCCCTGAGGCCCAGCAATCCCTCCTCGCACAACAGATGGCGTAATTCATCCACACATAATGACGTAAATGCATCCACACACATCATGGCGCAGTTCATCCATACACACATCATGGCGTCATTCATCCACACACACACACACACACACACACACACACACACACACACACACACACACACACACACACACACACACACACACACACACACACACACACACACACACACACACATCATTGCCGTCCATACTGATCCATACTTGCGCTGTCTCATTCAGGACTGTGATGGCAGTAGCAGGGAAGGGGGGTTATAACAATTGGTGGGTTGTGTGGAAAACAAATAAATTAATAAAAAAAAAAGAAGACTGTAATAATGAAGCCGAAATCCTCACACTATTCCCTGCCTCAGTCCATCGGTTCTCGCGTCATGACAATCAACAGCCTACAGTAATTATAATTCTTATTTTTGTCACTTCTACTACTACTACTACTACTATTTATTGTTTTTGTTAGTAGTAGCAGCAGCAGCAGCAGTAGTAGTAGTAGTAGTAACGATAATAAAGCGTCACCACCACCACCACCACCACCACCATCAAATTATATGTAACACCATTCCCATCACAGGAAAGAACGACGATATCCACGAGACTGATTTTCCTAGCCCTTCACATCGAGATATCTTCCTGATTGAATATAATCGCTTAGCCCTAAGGTCGTCCCTAAGCTGAATAAAATCATCTGGCGTTGAGGTCATCCCCAGGCTGAATAAAATCGTCTGGCGCTGAGGTCGTCCCCAAGCTGAATAAAATCGTCTGGCGTTGAGGTCGTCCCTAAGTTGAATAAAATCGTCTGGTGCTGAGATCGTCCCTAAGTTGAATAAAATCGTCTGGGGCTGAGGTCGTGCCTAAACTTAACATAATCGTCTGGCTCTGAGGTCGTTCCCAAGCTGAATAAAATCGTCTGGCGCTGAGGTCGTCCCTAAGCTGAATAAAATCGTCTGTTGGTCCCGAGAATATAATAATTTGAAAGACGTTATCGTACTGAAGGAGTTTATGGAGTGCTAATCCCTTTGCTACTAAAGGTATCCGTCTGTCTCTTTATCTATATCTGTCTGTCTATCAGTCTGTCTATCTATGTATCTGTGTGCACATAATATCTACCTGTACGTCTATCTGTCTGTGTTTATCTGTGTCTGTCTACCTGTCTGTCTGTCTGTCTGCTTATCTGTCTGTCTGGTTTTGTATATCAGTCAGATTATTTTTTGCCCATCAAGACCATGGGGATCCAAAGGCTATCATCCCTTACTTTTAAGGTGAGGGTGACCAGCCTCGTTCATCCCTGAGTGGCATTTTGTGAACAGTATGCCCTTACCACGCCTCGGATGCAAACCCTTAGTCCCCGTCATTTTGGAGCGCCGTAGTCCCCCCAAATTATCCCATAAGCTGAATAAAATCGTCTGTAGCTAACTTACTAAGTAAAAATCGTCTTTCTGAAGGAGATAATTGAGATTAGTTCTAGCCTTCTTACTAGACGAATTATCCCTTCACTCCAGTGGCTTCATATTTTATTCTTGGCACCTTCAGACGGTTTTATTTTGTCCTGAAGAGGCATTCCGAATCTGGGGGGTTAGATATAGCCTTAATAAATCCCTGAGTACAAGCTGGTGTTCATTTTGCAGACTAAAATCGTCTTTCAACAAGAATAAACTAAAAAAATCACCGGAATCAAGGGGTTAAAATCGTCTGAAGTAGAAAAAATAATAAAAGATAAGGCAGATTTTTTAAAAACCCCCTTGTTGCAAAAGGAGAATAAAATCTATCTATCTGTCAATCTATCTATCTATTGCCAGACACCACAATCATCTGTACTATATTCCGGCTAACGTCAGACGATTTTTCCCCCAGAGAAATCGCCAGCCAGTCCAAAAAATAGCCTAAGTTGCGATATTCCCGAGAATGTTACCTTTTGAAACCTATGGCGTGTTTTTTCCCTGCCTTCAAGCGATTTTTTTTAAATGTTTTGCAACATTCAGGCGATTTTTCTTTTTTCTTTTTTTCTTTTGCTACTTTCAGGGGATTTTTTTCTGATTGCTACGTTCAGGCGATTTTTTACATTCCTTTTTGCAAATTTCAGGCGATTTTTTTGTTTTTACTACTTTCAGGATTTTTTTTTTCTTTTTACTACCTTCAGGCGAATTTTTACTACCTTCAGACGATTTTTTATTTTTACTTCCTTCAGGCGATTTTTTTCTTTTTACTACCTTCAGGCGATTTTTTTTATTTTTACTACCTTCAGGCGATTTTTTTATTTTTACTACCTTCAGACGATTTTTTTATTTTTACTACCTTCAGGCGATTTTTTTATTTTTGCTACCTTCGGGCGATTTTTTTTATTTTTGCTACCTTCGGGCGATTTCTGTATTTTTGTTACTTTTAGGCGATTTTTTTTTTTGCTACCTTCAGACGACTTTTTTGCTACCTTGAGACGATTTATTTATATATTTTTGCAGCCTTCAAGCGATTTTTTATTTCTTTTTGCTCCTCTCAGGCGATTTGTAATTATTTTCTTTGCCACCTTCAGGCGATTTTTTTCCTACTTTCAGGCGATTTTTTTTTTCCTTCCTTCAGGCGATTTTTTTTTCCTTCCTTCAGGCGATTTTTTCTTTTTCCTACCTTCATGCGATTTTTTACTTTTCTCTACCTTCAGGCGATTTTTTACTTTCGCTTCCTTCAGGCGATTTTTTCTTTTTGCTTCCTTCAATCGATTTTTTCTTTTTGCTTCCTTCAGTCGATTTTTTCTTTTTGCTTCCTTCAGTCGATTTTTTCTTTAGCTTCCTTCAGGCGATTTTTTTTCTTTTTGCTACCTTCAAGCGATTTTTTCTTTTTCCTACCCTCAGGCGATTTTTTTACTTTTTCCTACCCTCAGGCGATTTTTTTTACTTTTTCATACCTTCAGGCGATTTTTTCATTTTGCTACCTTCAGGCGATATTTTTTTTGCTTCCTTCAGGCGATTTTTTTCTTTTCCCCATCTTCAGGCGATTTTTTTCTTTTTCCTCTCAGGCGATTTTTTCCTTTAGCTTCCTTGAGGCGATTTTTTTCCTTTAGCTTCCTTCAGGCGATTTTTTTCTTTTTACTTCCTTCAGGCGATTTTTTCCCTTTCACTTCCTTCAGGCGATTTTTTTCTTTTTGCTACCTTCAGGCGATTTTTTTGCTGCTTCTAGGCGATTTTTAAAGTTTGTTTTTGCCTCCTTCAGGCGATTTTTAAATTTATCTTTACTATCTTCAGGCGATTTATTGTTTCGTTTTGCTAAATTCTGATTATTTATAATTTTTTTGGCTGTTTTCGGCGATTTCTTATCTTTTTCTTTTTTTTTTTTTTACCTTCAGGCGATTTTATACAGCCCTGAGAGAGAGAGACAGAACTGAAGGGGTTAATTAAGTTTATCTCTCTCCCCTCAAGTGGGAAAAGTCTCTCCTGAGCTTAGTAAAGTTGTCAAGAGACTCCTAAGATTAATAAAGTTAAGAGATTCCTAAGATTAATAAAGTTAAGAGATTCCTAAGATTAATAAGGTCAAGAGATTCCTAAAATTAAAAAGGTCAAGAGATTCCTAAGATTAATAATGTTATGAGATTCCTAAGATTAATAAAGTCAAGAGATTCCTAAGATTAATAAAGTCAAGAGATTCCTAAGATTAATAAAGTCAAGAGATTCCTAAGATTAATAATGTTATGAGATTCCTAAGATTAATAAAGTTAAGAGATTCCTAAGATTAATAAAGTTATGAGATTCCTAAGATTAATAAAGTTAAGAGATTCCTAAGATTAATAAGGTCAAGAGATTCCTAAGATTAATAATGTTATGAGATTCCTAAGATTAATAAAGTCTAGAGATTCCTAAGATTAATAAAGTCGAGAGATTCCTAAGATTAATAAAATTATCTGGAGATAGCAAGAATAAACTTAAAATCCTTCCACTGATTTTCAGACGATTATTTCTGTAATGAATAAAGTGGTCCGGTTGTGCCAAGAATAAAGGTAAAACAAACCGTCGGAAGAGGGGAATTAAGAGTTTTTATTTATTTATTAATTTATTATTATTATTATTATTATTATTATTATTATTGCTATTATTACTTCTGTTTTTATTATTGTTATTATTATTGCTATTAGTAGTAGTAGTGGTAGCAGTAGTAGTAGTAGTGGCAGCAGCAACAGTAACAGTAGTATTATATTTATTTAATTACTCATTTATTTTTGGCGAACCACAGGGAAATCACGCCATCTCGCCAATTACCGCCAGACACCACGCAATATTTGTATTTAATATTTAATTGTTTGCTACCTTTCATTCACCAGGGATGTATTTGTCAGAAGTAAATGGTAATATATTCCCTTTTACAACAATAAATTAGATTTCTTGTTCGCTAATTAACCCCGACGAAGGATTTAAAGTTGTCAGAAAAAAATAAATAAATTATCAGTCTTTATATTGTGTTTTCGTTGTTCGCTAATTATTCAGTTATTTGGTAAATTATCCCCAAGAAGGAATTTCAGAAGTCAAGCAATGTGTACATTAGTTTCTTATATTTCATATTCAGAATTGAGAAGGATTAAGATATCAGTAGTTGTAAATTATTGACTTTTAGATTAAATTTGTCTAGATTTGGTTAACAAGGATTTAGTGGTCAAAAATTAGTGTCAATTGTTTTTTTCTATTTTCAGAGCTGATTAGAGTTTTGTGTTGTTTTTGAAGCTTGGTTATTTGTTAGATTTTCTGGATAAGGAAATGAGTGGTTGTAAATGATTTTTATATTAAGTTTGTTCTCTAGATTTTGCTTGACAAGGATTTAGTGTTGAAAATTAAGTGTCATATATTCTCTTTTGCAATTTTTAAAACTGAATTGCCTTTATAACTTATTTGAAGTTGATTTGTTTGTTAGATTTTACGTAACAAGAATAATGGACAAAATAAGTGTCAGTTATTCTCTCATTTATTTTAAAAACAAAGTTGCTTTTATAATATATTTCAAATTAAGTTGTTTGTTAGATTTTCTCGGCAAGTTGTTTGTTAGATTTCTCGGTAAGGAATTAGTTGCTGTATTAATAACTTGGTTGCTCGCTACATTTCAGTAAACGAAGGATTTAGTTGTGAAAAATTAGTGTGAATTATTCTTCCTCATATCATTGTAAAATTGAGTTTATGTCATATTAAAAAAAAAAAAAAGGTGTGCGCTTGATTTTACTTAACAAGGATTCAAAAATCAAAGTGAAGGAGTATTTTGCCTGTATATATAGTTTACTTAACAAGAATATAATAGTTAAAATGGTGTTACTTTTTTGCGTTTATATATTAATTAAATTTGAGTTGCTTTTACCATTTGAAATTGAGTTTTTCCTTATATTTCCCAACAAGGATTAAGTTGTCAGAATGAATGTTTAAATTATTGGCATTTTTAGCCATGATGAAATTGCGTTTTTACTAAATTTTCACGGTAAGGATATGCAGCTGACGGAGATTAAATTATTGTCTTTGGTACTTTTTATGGCAATTAATTCCTTCAGTCCTGTGATTTTTTGTTTTTTTTAGTTTTGTCTTTGTTATTTTCATAGATTTTATTCAGTTCGATAAATTTTGAAATGGAGAAGATAACTATAGTCTTTAGCAGCCCCTTCACCACTAAGGCTTTGTGGTAAGTTAAGTAAAATTGTCGGGAAGTAGCAGAGAGAGAGAGAGAGAGAGAGAGATTTCATCGTATTGAAGGAGGTTAATTGGCCCTTGTAATCGTTAAGCCTGCGAGATTGTTAGTGCGGAAAAAAAAAGGGGGGGGCCATTTTTACAAAAGTGGCCATTGTTCTTGCAACATATTTATTCCTTGTTTGCCATGGAAAAATTGTGATTACATTTTTAGATATTATTATTATTTATTTATTTATTTTGGTGGGAGAGGGGATAGAAGCAAAGGTAATGGGACGGATACCAAGAGATGCTAAAGCCGCGGTGCTCATCTCAGAGGGAACAGGCCCGACTTTGATCCTTGTTGTTAGCTCTTAGTCCCTTTAGCTGAGTATATTTGTGGGGCAGTAACAAGACTCAGATAAAAGATGTCGTTGTTGTGAAAAGGTTAATTATTGCTTCAAGCCCCTTACTACCCAATAACTCTCCTTATAAATTGGCCATGTGGAGATGATGGAGAGTGAGAGACTGACGAGGAGAGTGTATGTGAGTGAGGTGGAAGGGGGGGAGGGGGAGGGAGAGACCAAGGAGGAGATGGAGGGATGGAGTGGAGAGGTATATGTGAGAGAGGGGGTGTGTGAGCTGGGAGTAAGGCAATGAAATGGCGAGGAACAGGGCGACATGGAGGCGATTTGCTTGTGGCCACCCCTTACGGGATTAAGGCGTCTGGCAATAGATAGGTAGATAGATAGATAAATTGACTAAAATCGTGTGGTGATGGCAACAATGAAGTAAAGAAAAATAATGTTATCGCAGTGAAGGCGTTAAGCGAGCTCCCAACCCCCTACTTTATCTCCCTTAAGCTTTACTCCCTTAAACTTTACTCCCTTAAACTTTACTCCCTCAAGCTTTACTCCATTAAGGTTTACTCTCATAAGCTTTACTCCGCTCCATTCAGCTTGTCCGTATAGCCTCACCCTCTCAGCCACCATCCCAAACTCACGGAAGGTCGGTGGGAAATTTGCAAAGATTACTATTAAATTTACGAAGATTACTATTAAATTTGCGAAGAGTACTATTAAATTTTGCGACGATTACTATTAAATTTGCAAAGATTACTATTAAATTTGCGAAGATTACTATTAAATTTGCGACGATTACTATTAAATTTGCGAAGATTATTATTAGAGATTACTATTAAATTTGCGAAGATTATTATTAGAGATTACTATTAAATTTGCGAAGATTATTATTAGAGATTACTATTAAATTTGCGAAGATTATTATTAGAGATTACTATTAAATTTGCGAAGATTATTATTAGAGATTACTATTAAATTTGCGAAGATTATTATTAGAGATTACTATTAAATTCGCGAAGATTACTATTAGAGATTACTATTAAATTTGCGAAGATTACTATTAGAGATTACTATTAAATTTGCGAAGATTATTATTAGAGATTACTGTTAAATTCGCGAAGATTATTATTAGAGATTACTATTAAATTTGCGAAGATTACTGTTAAATAAATAAATAAAGACATACTTTAACCAGTCAGAGTCGTTCATTTTTTTTTTTACATTGATGAACAGAGGAAGGAAAAACAAATTAAATAAAAAAATAGAATGTGGAAATTTCTTAACCAGAGGCGACCGTCTTTTTATTTTTATTTATTAATTTATTTTTTTTCGGAAGATGGACAGAGGAAGGAAAAACAAATGAATTAAAACAGGATGTGAAACTCTATAGACAAGTTAATTGGCGTGGAGTAAAGTTAAACCCCATGATGCGAGTGACTTTTTTTTTTTTCTGTAACTTTCAGACGGTTTTATTAAGCTTAAGAAGTAGGCTAAATTGTGTACTGAAGATGTTAATGGGGGCTGATACTAATCCTCCCCCCTCCCCACTTCCCAAAAAAAAAAAATCTCAGGTCAGTTAAAATCTTTTGGAGGTATCAATAACAAAAAAACAAAAGACGTGACCGAATTAAAGGGTTTAAGATGGACTGAGGATAGTAAGATTAGAGAGAGGGAGAATGGGAGGGAGGGAGATTTTATGCTACTGAAAAGATTCTTGGACATAATTTACAAGTCCCTCACTACAATAGGTCTGTTTTAGTCTGCATAAAATCGTCTGACGGTGGCAAGAATTACACAGAGAAAATCCATAGTGTCAAAGATATATATAAAATCACCTGGGAATGGCAAGATTAAAATATATATAGGATGGGTTGTAAATAGCGCTTCACTAGACACAGCCGGTGGTAGGCCTATTTGATGTGTTAAGTAGGCGGCTCAGTCTGCAGGTCAGGGAGTGGGTGTGACAGTGGTAGAAGGAAATCAGTATATGAGAAGTGGTGATATAGCTGGATGAGCCGTCCAGCCGTCATCCAGCTTAGTTTAAGAAGTGTAATATTTGGACCACCCTATGTATCACTTCCCTCCAGTCTAAATATAAACGATTGAAAGCAGTTAAAAGGAGCAAGGACGAGAAAAAGAAAGAATAAGAAAAACTGAAAGAAAAACAGAAAAAGAAAAAGAAAAGATAAAAGAAATGAAAGAAGAAAAAATAAAAAGAAAAAAAAAGAAAAAGATAAAAGAAATGAAAGAAGAAAAAATAAAAAGATAAAAAGAAAAAAAAAGAAAGAAAAAGAAAAAAGAAAAAGAAAAAAAAGAAAAAAAAAAAGAAAGAAAAAGAAAAAAAAGGAAAAAGGAAGGAAAAAACGGAAAAAAAGATAAGAAGAAAGATGGCCTGGGACTCAATGATTATTTTGAAGTTACTGAAGTATGAATTGGCCACTTAGGTAATAATTTAGCCACGTAATTGACAGAAGAGATCGTTAACAGAGGCTGTTTGACCTGATGATTGTGTGTGAAGATTTGTAAGTCATTTTAGCACCGTTTAGTGAGATGGTGTTTTTTTTTTTTTATTATTGCTGTTATTTTTATTATTGTTGTCGTTGTTCGTTGTTACCATCATCGTCATCACCATCATTATTATTATCATCATCATCATCCTCTTCACCATTATTATTATTATTATTATTATTATTATTACTCGGTTAAAGGCCGCCTTCAGCCACCTTCCGTTCGATGTCAAGTCACTTCCTATCTTCAGAAATGAGTCATAACTCGGGAACCGGTGGCCCTGTTGGACTGGAAATTGTTTTATTCTTCATGTTAGAGCATTTTAACGGCACCTTGCTCTAAGAAAAATTTGCGCTGCATTCGCAGTTTTTGCTGTGTTACGGTAACAGACAGACAGAAGTCGGATCATTATAATGTAGATGATTTGACAGTTTTATTCAGATTAAGGGAGATCTTTCCATCTAGGCGGGTTTACAATATCCATGATTAAATCCTTCAATATTTCCAATCCTCCCAAAGGTGAATGAAATCGTCTGATAACAGGACGAAGAAATAAAAAAAATGCGTCACTTGATTGAAGGGGCTAAATCACTGAGCCAGGGAAGTCTGTTTCTTTATTTTAATTAATTAATTTATTTATTTATTTATAGTTTTATTCAGACGAATTTAATAAACCTATGATATTTTTATTTTGTAGCTTTAAAAAAATAAACGTACGGGAGCTATTCTTAAGCTGAGGAAAATCATCTGGTAAGAATAAGCTAAAAATACATCACCTGGCCCGCATTCTCTTGGGGTTAGAAGGCTCCCTTGCACCTCTTCCCTAGCGATTTATTTTTTGGATATGACCGGTTAATATTCTTTTGTACATTGTTTGTGCAGAGTTGTGGCGATGTTTGAAGGATTTATATAACGCACACTAGAACAGTAAGGTGAAACAAGCAGAATAAATCTCTAAGGAAAAGGTGTTAGGTTGCTTCCTTAACCGACGAGAATAGGGGCCCTGATGCATGGGGTTAAACACTCTCCTCCGCAGGACAACTCTAGTAGTGTATCCCAGCAAATGCCGGTCTCTCTCTCTCTCTCTCTCTCTCTCTCTCTCTCTCTCTCTCTCTCTCTCTCTCTCTCTCTCTCTCTCTCTCTCTCTCTCTCTCTCATTCAGCTGAGAGTGGGTCATAGGAGCCTGACTGGAGTTAACCCATACACTTCTGCTGGCACGTTGACCCTTTCAGTCCGATGACGTATTATATTTTTTGTACTTGCTATTACCAGAAGATTTTACTCAGTTGCAGAGAGACTTTGAACTGAAGGGATTAGATACAGCCTTCATTACCCCTTTAACATCACGAATTATCCTCAGTGCTGAATAAAATCGTCTGGAGGTAGCAAGAATAAATCGCTAGAAGACATCGTCGTAGTGAAAGAATTGACGGAGGTCAGGGTTCATCCCCAAAATATAGAATCTCAGTCTTAGAGCGCGTCCACACCAGATGCTTGCTGGCTCGGGAGGTCGTGGGCTGGAGTTCTGCATCACTGTATCCCATACCATAAACCACTGAACTACAATTACGTCTTTTTTCACTTTAAAACTACAGCCACACGATTTTATTCACCCTAAGGAGGATGTCTAGTAGTGGGGGTGTTGAAGAAGGCTTTATGAAATCTTTTTATACAGACAGTCTCCCCTAAGCTGAATGAGATCGTCGGCAACTAACAACCATTGTATCTGTCGCCAGTCGTCTTAATCCCGGAGTGACCACGAACAGCTCGCCTCTTCTTCCCACTGTACTACCCACCGCAGTTTTATTCCTTCCTTCCTTCGTCTCACTGCCCTCCGCCATCAAGTTAGCCTCTCTCCATCCTATACCACTCTAGTTCATTTCTTCTATGTCGCTCTTTCCTTCGCCATCAAATGAACATCACCTCCCGTCGCCCTGTCCTCCGCTATTAAAAGTCTCTCTCCATCCTGCACCACTCTTATATACCTTTATGTCACCCTGTCCTTAGCCATCAAGTAAACCTTTCTCCATCCCACACCACTCTTATTCATATACCCTCGCCCCACTATCCTTCCACGTCATCCTTGGCCTTCTTATCCTCCTCTCTCCTTTCATCTATATCACATACACATACACAAGAATATAATCCAAAAGACGTCACCGTACTGAAGTTAACCCTTTCCTTTTGGTGAGACAATTTTATTATATTCTTGCTAACACCAGTCGATATTATTCTAATTTGGGAGACATTCTGAAGTGGCGGGAATACCTATAGACTTAATTCCTTTACTACTACAGGTCCTTGATAAGTTGAAGAAAATCGTCGGTAAATAGGAAGAGTGATATAAATAAATACGTCACAACACTGAAAGTGTTAATGGCGAAAAGGAAAGGGTGGACTGACGTAGGTATCGTCTCTGCATATTTACGTGTATACATCTTTCTTAATAAGCCATTCACCCTCCTCCCTCCCGGCCCGATGCGTCGTGGCGTTGATGATACAACAGGAAGCTGTCATTTCCTCTGCCTCGTCACCTGCTAACTTGCCCTTGCTCCAGCCGCCCATACTGAACTTCAACGAGCAAGCATTGACTTTGTGATTAATACTTATTCAGTGGAAGAAGCGGTGGTTTGGAGACCGAGTCGTATTTTCCTCTCTTATGTGATTTATTTTGCCTTAATATTGCCTTATAGGTTGATTTGCGTTTTCTTGAACCTTGTATTCTCTTTCTCGTTTCTGCTTGTACATACAGTTGCCAGATATCAAGCCCAGGATAGTCTAAAGTCACTGCCACCCTTTTGCCGTAGGTCGGGGCCCGGAGTTCTAAAAGAAAGAAGTCTTAAGCCTCACATCATTTCGACCTGCAGTAGTTAGGACGGTTCGACGTCGTAGTAGATCGATCACACTTCAAAAGCCATCTGTCCCCAAATCGCTCCAGTTAAGTTAGATTGTTAGGATAAGTTCATAGATTGTTAGGTCGTGTCAGGTCAGGTTTTGCTAGGTTAAATGAGATTAGGTTAGGAAGATGTTTTACGTTACAGTGAGGTTAGATTAAGTTAGGTTATAGTAGGCCAGGTTATGTTGAAGTGATGTTAGGTTTGGTTAGTAGGAACAGAACACCTAGGGACGGAGTGAGCTTGAGGCCTGGTCGACTTGAAAGCTTTGGAGGGTCGCACAAAAGAGATGTTTGTTTGGCTTGCCCTTTGTTGTATGAAGTGAAGGGGATAACTACGATACCGTTTGAGAGATCACACATGGGCACAGAAAATGGGAATATAAGTAGTGGATGATATGATGGTTCGCAAGAGTTATCTGAGTCAGTGCAAGTAAAGTGTCTTAGAAGAAAGAACTGCCGTTTTTGTAGATACATAGATAGGTAGATAGGTAGGTAGGGAGGTAGGGAGGTAGAGAGAGAGAGAGAGAGAGAGAGACACACACACACACACACACACACACACACACACACACACACACACACACACACACACACACACACACACACACACACACACACACACACACACACACACACACACACACATTATCGTGACGAACAATGGTCATTAAGTGTGGTGTGATAGGGGAACATGCATGCCATACAGAGTATTTCGAATGTAAATTGATGGTATAACCCCTCACCCAGCCACTGCCAGGAAGGGGACGCTAGTTTTGAAGAAAAGTTCGTGGTTAAAGTGTACATTTTTTCTTCACATTGTATGATCAGACTACGGTGAATTTTGTGGTAGTGTGTGTGTGTGTGTGTGTGTAATTTAAATACAACAGAGTTAGGTGGGATAGATCCCCGAATGATTTTTTCGAATATATATATATATACCGTATATATGTATATATATATATATATATATATATATATATATATATATATATATATATATATATATACCGTATATATGTATAGTTAATAATAGAAGTTCCTTGTGCTTTCGTAAGTGAATAATTCTCAGACTTTACTCACTGTTTTGTATTATATTCTTGATACTGCCAAGTACAGGACTATAACCCACTATTAGACAAGTAATATCCATCTTAAGACAGAGGTTCGTTGAAATTAATGAGCTGGAATAAAGTCTTCTTTGGCCTTTTCACTTCGCTGACTTTTTTTTTCTTGTTTTCTTCAGAGTCTTTTATTCAGCTGTTACGTTGAAGGGATCCATGAAGGTTACATTAACCCCTCCAGTCCTAAAAGTCTCTCCTAAGCTGAATAAAGTTATCTGAAGGTACAAAGAATATGTCATTGTAGTGAAGTAATTAACCCCCTTCAGTGCCAAGATGTCTGCTTAATTCATACCACCCCCACAACATGACCTAGAGAAATACCTGGTAAAGATACGGTATAGCGGTGTAATCATGGCTGCCGTGTGTGCAGGGTAATTTGGTTGTAATTTAGAGGTGATTACGTGGATCCTAATGAGGTTATTGTTTTACGGAGCGGGAGGGTCAGTGACGGGGAAGGAAAGCAACAACAGTTACCTACCCCATTGATTTTGGTTGTCTGGAAAAGTTTGTCTGTTTGTCTGTGAGAATGGACAAAGGTTGGTTAGAAAGAAGACGAAGTTGTGTTATATAGGTATTCTCTCTCTCTCTCTCTCTCTCTCTCTCTCTCTCTCTCTCTCTCTCTCTCTCTCTCTCTCTCTCTCTCTCTCTCTCTCTCTCTCTCTCGTTCTTATAACCCATCACCTTTTCCACGTCATCTCTTGTGACAAAAATGGTTTATATCGATAGGAAGAGTTATTTTGTGAGTGTTTTAGTGCCTCGTAAAAGACCATCACACATCCACCCAACCACTCCACAAACTCTATACGATGTCTGTTCCCTCGTCCCAAGCCCTATCCATCGCTTTCCCAAGCTATATTTTGCCCCAGTTCATAGTTCTCCCTTTCTCTCCCTACAAACCATCATCATCCCAGATACACCCCATCCAACCCTGATTCTGTCAACATTCACCTTTCGTCTTATTTTCACCCTCCCTCACCCTCCGTCTTACCTTCACCCTCTATCTCATCTTCACCCTTCGTCTCATCTTCACATCCAGCCTCATTTTCACCCTCCGTCTCACCTTCATGCCATCTTCTTTTTTTTCTTTCTATTTTCCTACTTCGCATTTTTCCTGCCCCACACCTCTCTACTCCTCATCTTTTTCGCCTTTTCAACCATCAGCCCAAGTTTTTCTCCCATTCACTAGCACTTATTCCCTCCCACGTTTCCATCCTTCTTTCCAGCTTCATTCCAGCCCTACGCCTCTTCCACCTACCCTTTCAATTTGCCTTATCTCCAGTTCTACATTTCACCTTATTCCACTCTTCTTCCACTTTCATCCAACCCACCTACCCATCCACCTAATCCTCCCCTCGCCTCCTTATCCACGTAGCCACATGACTCACCCTCCTCCTCTAACCCACCCCTTTCCCCATCTACCCATCAGCATCATTTCTCCCCACTTCCTTACTCGCCCACTTATGTGACTAACCTCCCCTCCCTTTATTCACCCACCCACCTAACTACCTGATTTCTCCCCACCCTTTACCCAGCCACCCACATAATTGAAGTCATAGGGGAGTAAGGAGGTGAAGGGTAGCAGTTACAAGACAGAGATGGTGAGACAGACGACAGTTAAAGTATCCAGTGGTATGGTGTAAGTTTGGTTATGTGATTGTTGCGCCCTCTCCACAAACTCAGGGGCAGTTGGTGGAGCTCGAACCCACCACTCTAGAGCGTCCTCCAAGTGTAAGGACAGTACGAAACCCACCGATCCACCGAGTTCCCAGTGTGACTCTTCGAACTCTCACACCCACGCACACCTCTCCCACCCCAGTCGTATTGGCAATAACGCGCTGTGTAAATGACTTCCAGTTGTGTGCGAGAAGGGAGTAGATGTCAGGGGAAATTGAGGGATGGCGGAAGGAGGAGAGGGAAGAGGAGGAGGAGGAGGAGGAAGAAGAAGAGGAGGAGGAGGAGGAAGAAGAAGAGGAGGAGGAGGAGGAGGAGGAAGAAGAAGAGGAGGAGGAAAGTTAGGAAGAAGTGGAGGAGGAAGAGGAAAGTTAAGGAGAGAAGGAGGAAAGATATGAAGAAGAGGAGGAGGAGGAGGAAAGCTAGAAAGAAGAATAAGAATACGGGGAAGAGGAAGAGAAGAAAAAATGGAAGAAGAAGAGGAGGAGGAGAAAAGGAGGGCAAGGGGTAAGAGTGAGAGCAGGAGGAGAAGGAGGAGGAGTAGAAGGAGAAAGGAGAGGAGGAAGGAAAGGGGTAGAAAGGAGGAGAAAAGGAGCTTGAAACTGAGGAGGAAAGAGGAAGAAGGAAAGGAGAGAGAGTCGGTGTGAGAGGAAGCTCTGTGCTGGGAGAGAGAGAGAGAGAGAGAGAGAGAGAGAGAGTCGGA